>NW_027248277.1:14968960-15279079 GCF_041260155.1 Ptychodera flava | reverse complement strand
CAAGTGCTTTCAGTTCTCCAATCACAGAGTCTAATTTTTAGCTCCCATAGCCATATGTATATATGGCAATGGAAGCTATTCTTATAGGCTAGGAAAATGTCTGTATGTATGTATGTATGTCTGTATGTCTGTGTGTCTGTATGTCTGTATGTCTGTATGTCTGTATGTCTGTCCGTCAACATCAAAAACTCCAAAACCGCTGTACATTTCATCTTGATATTTGGTGTGTACATGGATGATGGGCTGTAGATGAGATTTTGTTCAAATGAAGTTGTCATTGCCAAAAATATGCAAATTAAGTGAAAAAATGTAAAAACAGTCAAAATTGAAAAAACTCAATAACCACTGAGCAGATTACATGAAAAATCAGCATGTAAGTACTTTGGGCTGACATGAAATGATTGTGCGCATCTTGGGTCAGTATCTTGGACTTGCTATTTTTCATGAATTTTTTGTAATTTTCTCCCATTTTTGGTCAAAAAATCTCCTGCTCTGAAACCACAAGTCCGATTGATTTGAAACTTGGTATGGAAGTGCATAGGAGTGACCTTTCCCAAATTTGGGCAAATCGTGGTGAAATTTGCATATTTTTAGTTTACACGTCCATAGACTCCCATGTATAAGGCAGATCTCCATAGACTCCCATGTATAAGGCCACAAAAATAAAAATTTAGTTTCTCATCGTATTCATATTGCAAAAAGGATGCAGTGACACAATTTTAGTCCCCACGGATGAAGTCCAGTGAGCTTATAGATTGGGTCATGTCCGTCTGTTCATCCATCCGTGAGTCCATCCGTTCACGCATATATCTCAGATATTTTGACAAAATGTCATGTGACCTTGATGACCTTTGATCTCAAATATACATATTTGTCCATAACTCAGTAACCACAAGTGCTACCACCCTTCATATATGGTATGATGGGACAGCTTATGACGCCACATATTGTACCTCATTAATTATGCACATATCTAATTTTGAGCGAGCCAATAGAGCTAGAGGTCTGATTTTTGGTATATAGGGATAACTTAGCAAAACAATTTTTTTGACAAAATGTCACGTGACCTCGGTGACCTTTGACCTCAAATATACATATTTGTCCATAACTCAGTAACCACAAGTGCTACAGCCTTCATGTATGGTATAATGGGACACCTTATGACGCCACATATTGTACCTCATTAATTATGTGCATATCTAATTTTGAGCGAGCCAATAGAGCTAGAGGTCTGATTTTTGGTATATAGGGATAACTTAGCAAAACAATTTTTTTGACAAAATGTCACGTGACCTCGGTGACCTTTGACCTCAAATATACATATTTGTCCATAACTCAGTAACCACAAGTGCTACAGCCTTCATGTATGGTATGATGGGACACCTTATGACGCCACATATTGTACCTCATTACTTATGCACATATCTAATTTTGAGCGAGCCAATAGAGCTAGAGGTCTGATTTTTGTATATAGGGATAACTTAGCAAAACAATTTTTTTGACAAAATGTCACGTGACCTCGGTGACCTTTGACCTCAAATATACATATTTTTCCATAACTCGGTAACCACAAGTGCTACACCCTTCATGTTTGGTATGATTGGACACCTTATGATGCACATACTGTACCTCAATAATTATGCGCATATCTCATTCTGAATGAGCCATAGAGCTGGATGTCTGATTTTTGTTATATAGGGATAACTATAGGAGAGAAATTTTTGACCAAATGTCATGTGACCTCGATGACCTTTTACCTAAAATATATGTTTATGTCAATAAATAAGTAACCACAAGTGCTATGTCCTTTGTATTTAGTAGGATGGGAGACCTTATGACAACACACGCTTTACCTCATTAATTATGTACACATCTAATTCTGGGCAAGCGAATAGAGCTAGAGATCTGATTTTTTGGCATATAGGGATTAATTAGCAATATAATTTTTTTTTTTCAAAATGTCATGTGACCTCGATGACCTTTGACCTTGATTATACATATATATGCATATTTCAGTAACCACAAGTTCTATACCCTCCAATTTTGATAGGATATTAGACCTTAAGATGTCACATCTTGTACCTCATTTATAATGCGCATATGTATTTCTTGGCTGGCCAATACTGCTAGAGGTCTGATCTTTTTTCCCGATTTAGAACCATAACTTAGACATGCCTCATGTGTTTCAAATTGGGAACAACGACATAGACCTATGTGCCCATAGATCTCAACATATACACTCCAGTGATACTTCTTAATGACCACATTTTCCTGCCCCATCAAGACTAATACTCCTATTACAAGTGGGGACTATGTCATTGTAAATGACTTGTTGAGTCAATGGTTGTATCACAGTATTCGATATATCTAATTCTGTATTTTTTCCATTTTATATTCTGAATAATTACATTAAACATATTTCACTGTCTCCAGTACATTTCATTTAAGTATTTTCACTTCATGCACTTTATCCCTTTCACACATGTTCAAATATCTGACCAGAGAACAAACACTAAATAGTCCAGGATGGGAGCTACAGTGTCATTGACGCTATTTTTAAACCAACTGTTCACTTTGAGAAGGTGTACTGCAGATAATCACATTTTGTACACTAGGTGTAAACAGTCGCCTCTTTCTATTGGTAGTCCAAACAATGAATGCTTTAATTTCAAAATCAAACTGGGTGTATAGGGAGACTGGAGAGAGAAAGTGATGCTTTCCCGCAATTTGTGAGAATCTCTTGTCAATTCTCACAGCTACCAGTGAGAATTCAAAAGTTCTCACCGATGAGTAGTGAGAAATGTACTCTTTGGTGAGATAATAGATTCTCACCAGTTAGAATGGAAATTCTCACTAAGCACTGTGAGAATGGTAATTTTTAAGGTGAGAATGAACCAGACTCACCATTCATTGGTGAGAATCAGACTTGTTGTTAACTGGTGTGAAACAATCTGGTTAATTCTCGCAAGTGAACAATGAGTCTGGTTGATTCTCACCAGTGAATGATTAGTCTGGTTGATTCTCACTGTAAAAATTACCATTCTCACAGTGCTTAGAGAGAATTTCCATTCCCATCGGTGAGAATCTATTATCTCATCAAGAAGTGCATTTCTCAGTGCTCAATGGTGAGAATTAAACTATTCTCACCGATAGCAGTGAGAATGGCAATTAAGAGATTCTCACCAATTGTGAGAAAGCGTCACTCTCGTTCCAGTCTCACAATTTTTTTCCTATAATGGCCACTTGATGTCTTACAGAAAAAAAACTGATTCTTCTCTTATTCAAACACTAGCCATGGAAATTCAGCAAACTATTCCTGGTACACTTTCATTTTTTGTAACTAGTCCTACCCTGCAACTCTGCGGACAACCTGTGCAATTATCGTTTTTGCTTACTTGTAATCGAACACGACTTAGCATGTCGCAGTGTGCTGCTTGTTGTTCAGCATGGTAAACATTCAACTGGACAATATCCTGGGCAATATCTTCATGCAAATATTATGACCTATGCCTATCCACAATACAGTGTTACTCAGTACTGGTACACATCATGACAGAAGGTGACCGCTGCCTATCCACAAATACATGTACACGGTATGGAAGATGACCCAGGCCTACATGCACACGATATGGAATATGTCCCAGGCCTATCCTCAATCCAAATGCATTCACATGGTATGGAAGATGGCACAGACATATCCAAAATACACATAATATATGCAACGGAAGATGACCTGGCCAATCCACAATACGCATACATGCACACAGTATGTACATGTAAGATGACTCAGGCCTATGTAGAATACATACATGTAATGGGAGATGACCAATGTCTATCATCAATACAAACAGTCTGTACCTGTATTGTATTCAGGATAGGCCTGTATCATCTTCAATAATGTGTATCTGTATTTGTATTCATGATAGGCCTGGGTCATCTTCAACAATTAATGTTTACCTGTATTTTATTGTATTGTATTCAGGATAGGCCTGGGTCATCTTCAACAATGTTTACCTGTATTGTATTGTATTGTATTCAGGAAAGGCCTGGGTCATCTTCAATAAAAACACTGTACCTGTATTTGTAATTGTATTCAGGATAGGCCTGGGTCATCTTCAATAATGTGTACCTGTATTTGTATTCTGGATTGCCCAGGATCATCTCCATAGCGTGTACATGTATTTGTTGATGGTTGACCGGGGTCACCTGCGATGCTGAGTAATTGTATTGTGGATAGACCTGGGTCATCTTATTTAGAATGTTTACATGTGTGTAATGCTTATCATCATTAGGGTTAAGGACATTATGAGTGTTTGAAATTCATTAACATCCCATCATCAATGTATTTTAATCATTCAGGTTATCATTGTCATTTAAAGAGTTAGTAATCATGAGTCTATCTGTTTACAATTCAGGATCAGCAGTGAATGCTGCAATGTCAAGGATGAGAAATACCATTGCCTTGACAAAGAGCAGTAAAGAACAAAGTGGAGGGCTTTGGATAGGACTTTGCCATGACATTTACAATGAAAGATGAATGGAAATGATCAAACAACAGGTAAGTTTTTTCCTTTTCAGTCCTTACTCCCAAGTATATATACACAAGTGGTTGTTGCAAAGATGTGCTGGAACTGGTATCTTGTAACTTGCACAAAGTGTTTTATATTAGTTGTCTTTATATAGCTAGCATGTTTACGATTACAAGAATACTAATTAGAAACACAGGTTCACTGATACATTTCTGTATTTTAATTGTCTTTATATATCCAGCATGTTTACGATTACAAGAATACTAATTAGAAACACAGGTTCACTGATACATTTCTGTATTTTAATTGACATTGCCAGCAGCAACTATGTAGGTTCATCAGCTTAACACTAATCCATCCAGATACTATACACAGCATACATGTTACAGCAATTCTCATTCTTAAACTGCGCAGGACATTGGTTGAGCAAGAAGAAAACGGTGTGGTTGAGATGTCTACGTTAGAGAAATATGTATATAGCGGAGAGAAAAATAAATTTATTTGTTTTTTTTACACAAGAATTCTTTGATATTTCACACAAATAAACTAACTTTTTGTGAAGAGAAATTATATGTTTTATGTTCCATGATTGGTCCATGATTGTCTTCCATGAGTTTATTATTATTACTATGTTAGGGAACAGGTGTGTATATCCATGCAGAAGAGGAAGCAAGATAAATCCAAAACCGACTTTAAGGCAGCATTTTACCACGCAAAGAAAGGAACCAGCTACCAGGGACAGTTTTCTCAAGATGAAGACAGTGGGATTGCACCTCCATTTGGTAGAGGATTTCCTATTAGTCAGTATGGTGGTGGACAGACGTGAACCCTTACACTGCTCAGCACACAGATTGTATGTACATGTATGTTAGGATCAAAAACTCCTAAACCACTACACCTACCACAGACAAACAGTGGGCAACTTAACAGATATAACCCGCAATACTAAGCATCATCATATTACAGCTTGTACACAGAACTGTTTAAGGTAGTCCAGCTCAAAGAGAGGAAAAATTCAACTTTCAGAGCACTGAGAAAACACAATTATTATTTCATGCCTCCCCTCAGTATCATGGTGATCTCTGTAGTATAATAACAAACCTGTAGGTAATTGTCACTTGTGATGATTGTTTATAAACATTCCATTATCACTTTTTCTGCTCCAGAGGTGTACATGTCAATCAGGACCCAGATTTACATATACTGGTCAATAACATTGCAATGTGCACATGTATGATATATATAGGTACTTTGTTTCCCAGTAAGCTTTCAGAAGAAGAACAAGAAACTAGAGTTGATATTAAAAAAATTGTGAAAAATTCATCAAAAGATACAGCTACACTGCAGCCCAAATTTCATTGGGAGCTGTCATTATTTACAGCCTGGGGGGGGGGGGATGTTGGAGGAATTTTGTCGGAAACTCTAAAATTTCAAGTACCCGCCCCCCCAAACCATGATGAATTTGAGTAACCCCCTCTCTCTTACATGGAAATTTTGACTGACCCCCCCCCCCCACACACACTCACTTTTGAAAACTTAAATTTCAATACATGTATTTCTATAATTTACATAAATACAGCAATAGTAAAGACCATTCAAATCCTAGTGTACCCTGCTAGATAATCATTGGTTATCTCATGACGGTTGAAAAAGGTGAAACCAACAAAATGAAATTCAAAGTCACAACAAAACATAGATGTCAAAGGTCACACTATAACCAGTATACAACTACATACAGTATTGTTTAATATGGATGGGTATCATAACAGGGTCCTCACTGGGATATCTGATAGGGTAGACTTTGAAAGTACTGATTGAAGAACATGCGGAAGGCTGATGGGGAAAGTGTCCGACGGGCTTGCTCCTCTCCCTTGCATGGAAAAATTTGAGAAATTGTAGTGTGCATTGGTGCAGTTTGGCGTAATCTCAGGGGTGTTTTCAATGTGTAATTTTACTGAGTAAAAATTTGTAGAAATTGATGTGTGAAGTGGTGCAATCTGAGAGGTACGTGTTTCAATACATTTTGCACCAAAAATTGAGTAACCGCCTTCTTTCTCTCAACATTTTGAGTAACCCCCCCCTTATAGCTTTCAATATTTTGAGTGACCCCCTTCACATTCCTCTGACCCCCCCCCCCCCCCCCAGGCTGTAAACAATGATGGCTTCCAAGGAGATATATCTTCAAGCTTGTGCGATATGGATTTCAGGCAATGTCAACTTGTGGACAGGGTACAGAGATTTATGTTGCAGATTATTGCAAATTGGACTAACTCGTGAATACAGTACATGAAGTGTCATTCCATTATCAAGAGCAAAAGCTCAAAACTACATCTGAAACTTGCTTTGGAGATCAAAACTATTGCTTGCAATAAGTAAAAATTCATGTTATCAGAAAATCACAAGCACACCTTTAGCAGTCTGACAAGCTTATGAAAAATAGATATTTACAAGTATATATGTTATCAGTACTTGTTTACTTGTATTCCAAGGAATATAACTTTAAAAAGAACAGACATGGAATCAAATGGTTAAATTCTATTTTAGCTCTGCAGTTAGTGTGAATGAGCTTATTTTTAGCTACTATAGTCTATAGAAGCTATTGGGATGGGTATCCGTCCGGCGTCTGTCTGTATGTATGTATGTATGTATGTATGTATGTATGTATGTATGTATGTATATGTATGTATGTCTAATTGTGAGGCGTCCGTCCTCTCAAATATCTTGAGAAACGCCATACTTACTGATTTGATATTTGTTGTGTAGATGATTTATATGATTTTGAGAAACCAATTTTTTCAATTTTTTGATATTGTTGAAAATATCCAAATTAGTGCCAAAAAAGGCGTTTTTGGTAAAAAATCTTCTTCTTCATAACCGCTGGTCAGACAGCTTTATTATTTGGTATACAGATCCCAAGGGATAGCCCAACTTAGATTTGTTCAAATTGTGATGATATGTGCAAATCTGTATTTTTAAGGAATTTTTTTGTCATTTTTGGTCAAAACTTTATTTCATCAAAACCGCTCATCTGACAGCTTTGATATTTAGTATACAGGTTCCTACAGATAAACTTAATATGATATATTGAATATATGACGAAATCTGCAATTTTGTTTTTTGGTGCTATTTTTGCCATTTTTGGTCAAAAAATGTGTTTCTCAAAAACTACTTGTCTGATGCCTTTGATATTAGGTATACAGGTTCCTAGGGGTTGTCTTAGTGTGATATATTGAAATTTGATGAAATCTTCAATTTTCGTATTTTTTGGTCAATTTTTGCCATTTTTGGTCAAAATATTTGTGTTTCAAAAGTTACTCATCTGATAGCTTTGATATTTGGCAGACATGTTCTTAGGGATGATCTTAATGTGACATTGTGATTTTTACAGCTGTCCTGAAATGAGCTAGCAAAGATTTCCACCCTCTTCATCAATAAGTGTCAGAAATAGTCTCTACACTCTACATAACACAGCTGAGCTCTATCCGCTGCCATTTCACTTGCTTACAAATGAGAACTTTTAATGCTACCAATATGTCACAAACCATTAAAAGAGAGTTTCCATGTTGTTTAGAAATGAATGTATTCATGACATCAATTGTCAATTGGAAAAAGCCCTCCACTACATTTCTTCCTCAGTGACTTTGCTGTGCTTCACTCACTCAGTGACCCCCCCCTATTTTAACCATCATAGATCACAGTGTCCCACCTTTCCAAATCCTTGGAAAAACACTCACTGAAACCGACAGGTACATACCAACACATTGTCACACATAGTTATATCTCTGGACTCCACAGCATGGCTCTGTCAGTCACTAGGTCACTTTACAACCAACTTTACAACATAACAACCAATACTTTGAATAGGTCTAGTGGACCCCAGTTCAGTTGGTTAAAAGCAACATATTTGAGAATAGAAAACTTTGTGAACCTGTTTTATGCAGCTATAGGTATGATGCATCATTTTCCTCAGAATATTTCAGATTATGTACAATGGTCAGTCTTAGGCTTTATGTTCCCATTGGTATGCCTGTAAAAATATGCAGCCAAGTATTAAAGCTGTGTATTGTGAAATTCTCTGTTACACAGTAAAGACTTTAATCACAATACTGCATGCTGATTTACATGGGATAATGATCTCATCCCCAATTGGCAGGATTGACATTGTATCAGCTGTACACTGATGTACATGTATACTTGAAACTTCCTCACGTATGTAAGATTTAATTGATTCCTCCAGTAGTTCAAATTACATTGCATTTGTAACCTTTGTAATTAAGGAAAATATATGTTAGTTTTTTCCAAGGCCTGCATATGTAAGAACACTTGGTTGATTGTGTATCACTCTTTTACAATGTAATACAGATATTTTAATGGTAAATAAAACCTCTAACAAGCTTTTATACAGCATAACATGTATTTCTGTCTCTGTCATATCGTAGGATGATCTACCGGTATGTGTTTCTCTAGTGTTTTTTAAAATGTATTGGAATATATTCAAATAGATGTAAGCCATCTTGAATATCACATTCATACACTGTGCCAAATGGCAAGTTGATCAATCTTGAATCCCACCAATTTCAATGTGTCAGAGATATTATGCATATTTTATCATAGAAAGCATTAATGTAAACGTTTACGTGTCATGAAAATGTATATTCTCCAAAAAAAAAATCAGTTACCTTTCTATGTACAGTAAAACTATATTTTCTATATGATATTTTTTCAAAGAAATATCACATATTAGAGGTCTTGTTGCATTGTGTACACACATTTAGTCCCCACGGAGTGTAAGTTCAGTGAGGGACTTATGGTTGCATGAGTCTGTGCATTTGTGCATGCAGGTATCTCAGACATGCCTGAGCCAATGTTCTACTCCGGAAAAAAGGACGCCATGTGTTCTACAGACTCAGTACGCCCAAATAATCACGTGATGCCGGTACAAACAAGCCCACATGTGTACTAACGCGTATGGAAATACACGTACGTCTAGCGCGTTTGCTCACATGGCTTTGTTTGTACCGTGGTCGATTCGAATTCCTGGTTTGGCCTATTCTTTTCATACTTGGTACAAGGACATAAAACTATGAATACATATGCAAAACCATTATTTTTGGCGTGGCGTGAATAATTAGTACTAAATTGCATGATTAGTGAATTTTGAAAAAGCTAGGTTTCTAGAAAGATGGTGATGAAATTTAGTACTGGTGTTGGTCACCAAACTCTGATAACAGACAAAGATTTACATGAGTATTTTGTCAATTTATTGCTAATTTGCATATTTAATGAATATTTATGATAAGTGTAATGTAAGGAATCCTGCATCAAATTTGACTAATGTGGTACAGATGTTGATCTCCCAGGACCACCATAGTGTGCAATGGCATTTAGCAGTGTTAAGTCAATTAATTGCTAATTTGCATATTTGATGAATTTTCATAATTAAGATGTGTATAGAAATTCTGCAAAGTTTACAAAATCTAGTCCTGTAATAGTGTGCAAAGACATTTACCAGTATCATGATAATTAAGGTCTAATTTGCATATTTAATGAAATTTACTTATAAGCGTAATACGTTAAGAAATACTGCATCAAATTTGATAACACGTCATAGCACAGTTCCTAAAAATGATGTACAGATGTAGATCTTTCAGTGTGGAATTTCACTTGTTGAATTTTTCAATGGAAACAGGCAAATTTATTGCAATTTCTCTAAGATTTTCAGAAAGCCATGGTTTTCAGGAAACAGAAACATTTTTACCTCACATTTGGTATATGTACAAAATCAGTGAGAGGCTATCTTATAAGATGAATCAGTTCATTTGCATATCTGTGTATGTATGTATGTCTGTATGTGTGTTTGTGTGCGTGCGTGTGTGTGTGCGTGTGTGTGTGTATGTATGTCAATTAAGATTAGAAACTCCTAAACCGCAGCACCTACCATCTTAGCATTTCAAGTACAGGTGCACCCAGGGGTGTAGTTGAGAATTTGTTCAAATGTCGGTGCCAAAATATGCAAATTAGGGAATAAAGGAAAAATGCGGCAGCTTGCTAAAACTCTGTAACCTTAGGTCATATTGGGTTGAAACGTGGTGTACGCAGGTTCCTTTAGTATACTAAGTAAGTTACAGAGTAAGGAGTGTACAAATTGAGGTGAAACATGTATGTTTGCATTTTTGGGGTTATTAGATATAGATTGGGTCATGTCTGTCCGTCAGTCTGTCAGTGCGTCCGTCCGTGCGTCTGTGCGTCCGTCTGTTAACACAGATATCTCAGACATGCCCTGGTCAATTTCTTTCAAACTTTGCACAAGGACAGTACCCTACCCCATACAGATGCACGTCGATTTGTTTCACAATGCGATCAAATTTGGCCGTGTTAGAGGACTTTTTTGTTTAAAACTCCATTTCTCATCGTATTCATATTGCAAAAAGGATGGAGTGACACAGTTTTTAGTCCCCCTGGATGAAGTCAAGGGGGCTTATAGATTGGGTCATGTCAGTCTGTTCCTCCATCTGTTCGTCCATCCGTTCACGCAGATATCTCAGATATTTTGACAAAATGTCACGTGACCTCAGTGACCTTTGACCTGAAATATACATATTTGTCCATAACTTAGTAACCACAAGTGCTACACCCTTCATATATGGTGTGATGGGACACCTTATGACGCCACCTATTGTACCTCATTAATTATGTGCATATCTAATTTTGAGCGAGCCAATAGAGCTGGATGTCTGATTTTTGGTATAAAGGGATAACTTAGCAATACAATTTTTTTGACAAAATGTCATGTGACCTCAATGACCTTTGACCTGAAATATACATATTTGTCCATAACTCAGTAACCACACGTGGTACACCCTTCATATTTGGTATGATGGGAGACCTTATGACGGCACATACTGTACCTCATTAATTATGCACATATCTAATTCTGGGCAAGCGAATAGAGCTAGAGGTCTGATTTTTGGCATGTAGGGATTAATTAGCAATACATTTTTTTTGAAAATGTCACGTGACCTCGATGACCTTTGACCTTGATTATATATACATATATATATATATATATATATATATATATATATATATATATACAAGTTCTATACCCTCCAATTTTGATAGGATGTTAGACCTTAAGATGTCACATCTTGTACCTCATTTTTAAGCACATATGTATTTCTTGCTTGGCCAATACAGCTAGAGGTCTGATCTTTTTTCCCGATTTAGAACCACAACTTAGACATGCCTCATGTGTTTCAAATTGGGAACAACGACATAGACCTATGTGCCCATAGATCTCAACATATACACTCCAGTGATACTTCTTAATGACCACATTTCCCTGCCCCATCAAGACTAATACTCCTATTACAAGTGGGGACTATGTCATTGTCAATGACTTGCTTTTTTCAGTGTTTAGTCAAAAATTTTCCCTGAGACGGCTTGTCCGATTGCTTTGAAAGTTGGTATCCATGTTCCATGGGATGACTATAGCCAAGTTTATCCAAATTGTAGTGAAATTCTCTTGTTGGTAATATTTGGGCATTTTCTCAAAATTTTTGGTCAAAAAACTACTCATATGATAGCTTTGATATTTGGTATAATGGTTCATAAGCTTAATCGAAATGTGATGTATTGAAAGTCTGATGATATCCACAATTTTGTATTTTGGGGAAAATTTTTGTCATTTTTGGTTTAATAATTGTTTCTCAAAAGTACTCGTCTGATAACTTTGATATTCAGTAGACATATTCCCATGGATGATCTTAATTTAATATGTCAAAATTATGATGACATATGTAATCAAGTATTTTTGCAGCTACTTTTGCCATTTTTGGTCAGGCTAGCCTGGAATGGTTGTCAAAGATGTCCTCCTTCATCAACACATATGTCACAGAAAGTTCTCTATATAACACAAGAGGCTCTAGCTTCAGAGAAATATCTTCAATTTTGTGTTTTTGTGAAGATTTTTTCGGAAATTTTGACGGGAAAAAATACAGAAATAGTTCCTTGTATTGATTGGAAATTAGGTTTGTAAATCCCTACAAATGTTGTCATACATACATTGCATGTTAGAATGAGATAAACAATTCTGATATTTTTATTATTTTTCTTTGTCGATCTTGGTAAAAATATCCCTACAACAATCACTTCCGATGCTGGTTGAAATTTGGCATGAAAGTTCCATTGAGTTCAGTACCATTATATATTCAGATTGTGATGACGTGAACAAAATTAATAAATACTGTGAAAAAACTTGTTCTTATTTTATACCTTCAGGAACATAGAGTATACAATGTGGTTATTTAGTAAGCATTTTCTATGGTAATTTAAAACTGTATTTGGTATTGAAATAGCAAAGCTGAAGGTGATTTTAGCAGGTTTGGTCTCCAACAAGTATATTCCATAGGCTTTTCAATTCTCTCTCTCTCTCTCTCTCTCTCTCTCTCTCTCTCTCTCTCTCCTCTCTCTCTCTCTCAGGGATGACGAGATCGATGTTTATGTGTATCAAGGTTGTAAATAGTTTACATATTTTACATTTTCTGCCATTTGAAATCATAATTTACATCAGAGACTTCCGAGTGCAAAAATAAGGAAAATACAAAATTTGACTTTATTTAATATAAAATACGAAAGTTAACAATAACAAATGAAATCTAATCGAAGCCTTTTTTCTTAAACTTATCATTTACAAAACTACGTAACTGCGCTTTGAACTGTGGCAAACTTTCGGTATTCCTATATAGACGAAGGAATACTATATCCAATTGTAGAAGTACAAACTACATATCTAGCTGCTGTCTGAAAAGTTGGAATGTACAAATCAGCGTTGCCAGAACTTCAAGTATTGAAATGATACATCTAAAAACGTGGAAACTGTAAATAATCAGGTGAAAAACCATTCATTATTTTAAATGTCTGAACAGCGACAAAATAATTAATAAGTAAATCCATAGATAGCCCATTGACGTGAAAGAAGGAAGCGAGAAGACACCGTAACATGTACTACCAATATAACCCTCCCAGCTCTCTTCTCAAGTTTGTATAACAGTACGTCGTTTATTTCCCATACTGTAACAGTACAACAATAAGTAAGTACAGTAGGAAATTAAAAGTTGCATTAGTCCATCTTTCTCCTATTCCTCTTCTGTAACAAGAATAATCTCAAGTGAGATTCCATGAATTTACAAAGGAAATAGACGCATTTCATTCTATTAATAAACCCATTGAGTCCTGACAGTTGAACAGATGAATGAAAACTCGTTGCTTGAGCCAACGTTACAGAAACATTGATGCTTTTATGGGCGAAAACATGGGGCTATATCCTCCAACTTGAATAACGCAAGAAACGAAATATTATATTCGCCTTATCCCTTACACACGATGCGTATCTGAGGGTGTAAATCTTACATGAAAAAACGGAACAAAAGCCGTTTTATTGTACAACTAAAATAGCAAGGTTGCTTGTCAACTCGAAAGAACGGAGACCATACTTCGTTTTTCTAACCCACTGACAACGCTCGGCTAAACGCAAGACTAGACTCTGAGTGTATAGGTTTGAAAACCATTTAAAAGTGCAAATGGAAATTGTAACGGCCGGTTTACTGTGTATCGTGTTAAACGAAAGAAAGAAAAAGGGCAAGCGCGCCGAGTATCGAATCCGTGGAACTTTGCAGTGAGTTCATTTTCTAATGTAGCTATTCAATTAAAAATAAAATGAAGGGTAATTATCAAAATTTAATTTAAAATATTTTAGGCGAGCAGATGAAGAGCATTTCAGCCTTTTTCTAAATATATTAAATTTTGCCACAAGTTAAAGTGTGAGAAATAGGGAAAAGGATTGGTGAGGATGGTACATTGCGGCAAATCAGAATTTTGCTTGGAAAACTTCATTCAATATTTGAAAATCATATCTTTTTCAAAATGCTGCTTAGCTAACACCTGATTATTTTCTTACTTTCCAAAAGTCAACCATATCCTAATTTCTATTAGAGTTTAGGCGTGGTCTATTGGGAATTCCCTCCGGAACGTAAATAATGGACACCTCGAAATCAATCAAAACAATGAACCAAACAGTGACGTTGACATATATCACTAATATTATCAACCAGTGTCGTGGCTATCAGGTGTGCTTGGATCTAGTGTGGTGTCATTCGTTTTGACTACAAGTCTGACCTCCCGCAAGTCAATTAATGTTTCAACTTTCGCAGATTTGATTTTTTAGTGGATATTACGGCTCAGCAGATGATAACAGCGGAGTGTTGGCATCTCAATTTCGACAGCCAACGGTTCAACGTAAACCGGGAGGAGCAGCAGGAACTCAGTCAAGGTGAACATCTTTACAGTCCCGATGTTAAATATCTTGACCGTCATGGCATTTCAAGATATAGGAAAAACTTCCTGTGGCTGAATAAAATTATTTAAATTAATGTTCTTGGAAACGGTAGCCGACTGGTTTTGTGTGAGGCCTAGCAGCTAGGCGATGTTGCCGTGAGTGTGTGGGGGTTCGAATCCCATTTGGGTTATAGTAAAAAATATATTTCTAAAATATGTACAATTTATTAGTTCCCTCATCACAGTAATAAGGTACGAAAGAGCGCTAGTATTTTAACGAAATGATAGAGCGCGCCCGTTGATCAACTTCATATATTAATTTTGCACCGGAGAAGTTGCATGAGCATACCGGTGGCGAAAATGAACAATTCAATCATGTCAATCCTTTCATTTATATCGGATATACTTCCAAATATGTACACTGTCGGGAATAGGCTGATTCATAATTAGGTGGCGAAGTGCCAGGAATGTAACGATGAAACATTCATGAAATTGTGATTAGCTTAATCGTAATATTCGCGGGAATGCTTAGACATCAATCTAGTTGTCATGATAACTCGTCTCGTGCTCCGCCTCTTCTTAGCATAGACCACGCCTAAACTCAAATAGGAAGTCGAAAATGGCAAATTGGAAATAAGGTTTCAGTCGCCAATTCCCACCTGCAGTTTTGAAAGGTGATCGGCATCACACAAGTTACCTAACATCAATGAAAATAGGCACTTTTCTAAGATAACTATCATTTACAATGACATTTGTATATGAAAATACTGACTGTCCGCAAAGTACCATCTTCACAAGAGTTTTTAACCAATTTCTCATAGTTTCACCGGCGTTGAAAACTTGTTCATTTCGAAAAGGGCCAAAGCGCGCTTCATCAACGTGAAGAAACGTTTGAAAATTGATGATTAGCCTAATTTCTTTCTTCTATTTGTATAGATTGTATCGCCTTTTCTACGACAAATGCGACATTGCAGACGCTCGACAGCATGACTCATTATCAAAGAAGCTGGTCAACCCTATAACTTACCGGTCGATCGGTTAATCAATGAATGCTACCCGAGGTGTGAAAGTTGTCATCTCACATATATTTCAATCTGTCTATGAAATGGTTTATTTCAGAGGCCGAACATCGCCCTAGTCGTAGAACGGAGTCATATTCGGCACACCACGGGTATTCCTGTTCCTATCCCTTCCATTCCCTCATTTGACATGATCAACCCACCTTTATAATTTCAAGTTGTACGGAATTGAGTATGTTTTCAGCCCCTTTCAGGATCAAACTAAATTTTTTGGACACAAAAAGATGAAAATGCTGTTTGCAACGACAGTTTGCTCATACGACATTATTATAAGACTACAGCGAAAATACTTTCTTATTTTAGAATTTTTTATTACTATTAGGATTATGTTTGTACAATTGCCTATTAGTTATGTCATCAACTTGGTTCAGCAAACTAGCACAACAACAACATAAAAACAAATGACAAAATTTTAAAGTCATAGAGCGATCACTCCCTATGTTTATTTGTATACCAATTGATCAACTTGGCTTTTCCTTAAACAACTTAGGTTTGCCACCCAGTAAGGCTATATTTTGGGAAAATGTAAACAAATCTTGGTCGGGTAGTTTTGGCTTTTTTTATTAATTCTTTTCTTGTTCGAACTCAATTTCATATTTCTTGAGCTATAACATTAATATCTCAGAAAAACTGTCATAGACCAAACCTGCATGTACACTTTAAAATTAAATTTCAAGCTATTGAGTGCTGTTGTTTCAGAGAAAACAGACACTGAGCAGGTAAGGAAACACTGAACAGCTAATACCGATCCGTGTACCACCTTCCGCAATGTTTATGATTTTATAGAGAAGTTTCATCTTTTGGTGCATGGCACTCTGATCTGAGGCTTCTTGATGTTTTCGTTGTTTTACTGCAAAACAGCTGTACATGTATTTTCCTAATTTGTTCAGTGTCTGTCTCTCTGTCCATCGTCGATGTTGCATTCTCATTGTCATTGTTTGAGTAAATTGCAAATGAAATATATTGAAGAGCCGATTCATGACGTATGAGTGGTATTTAGGAAATTTAAAGCGCAGTGGTCGTCGCGCTGCCCGTGCGCGATTTTTTTGTTGATAAACATAAATGTTTGTAAACAGAAGTCTTGCCAACTCCAATTGGAGTGAGATGGGGGCGGTCCCTCACTTTGTTAACGCCTTTGTAAGACTCAACATCATGCAATAGTAAAATATTAAGATCGGAAACGAACTTCAGTGGTGTATTTCTATCTATAAACTCATGTAAGGCTACGACATTGAGACACTCTGCACATTATGTCGCCGAGTTTACTGCACGCAGTCACAGTGAACAAATGGGTTTGATCACGCGGTCACGCTGGTTGTACACAATGCTATGTACAGCACAGTAAAAATGCATCACTAAAATGATCAACATTGTATATATACGAAGACCAGGAACAAGCACAATGCCTAAACACAAAAATTACACTCAAGACCATGATCGGCAAGCCAGAGCAGCACAAGGGAGGTGTTGTTGCTTCGATAATGGAGAAGGTCACCGCGTTGACATACACTCAGCTCCATGGCTCGAGCGAGGCCCGTTCAACTGATTCAAGGAAACCATGATCAAATGTGATCTCAATCCAGCGTGTAATTACTGTTCAATATTCAGAAGATATTTAACTCAGATTAATTGACCTTTTATTGCGTGTTAGATTTGGAAAGGTGGTATGCTTGTGACAAATCAGCCGCCATATTATCGACAATATCGCAAACATAATAATCAACCCGTAACCTCATGCGGCATTCTCGGATATGTTGTCAACAAGGGGGGGGGGGGGGGGGGGGGACCCCTCAGGAGCATGCGCAGTGCGACGACCATTGCGCTTTAATTCAGTTCCACTTGTTGTTCTTGATAAAGACGCCATTTCTTTAAATACGCGGTTTACTTTGATGATTTTATCCTCTTCAAGTTAATCACTGTCACAGAGCAATTTTGTAAACATTTTTAACAACACTCTGTAACTTTTTGTTGTATTACTTGAATTAACATCATGCAAACGCAGCTACATTCTTAAACCCCCTCTCCCTCAATAAAGTGACCATCTTACAGCCCCTTACACCTCGCTACACTTCGTTACGTTCGCTACACCCCCTTCTCGAATTTTCACAAAATTTTACTCCTAGACTTGGTTACACCTCGCTACACGTTCTTAACTACGCTACAAGATTGGTGTCTCTCTGGCGAGTAAAAAGTGACCATCTTACAGCCCCTTACACCTCGCTACACTTCGTTACGTTCGCTACACCCCCTTCTCCAATTTTCACAAAATTTTACTCCTAGACTTGGTTACACCTCGCTACACGTTCTTAACTACGCTTAAAGATTGGTATCTCTCTGGCAAGTAACGACGCGACTGCTCTTTTACAACTTGAATGCTGTATTCCATACTGAATATCTACATACATCACCTCAACATATCTTGAAAATTATCATGTTTAAGCTTTCATCCATCGCCAACGTACCCTAGTATAGTTTTTATATTATTCGTAGGGGTCCCTGGTCCTTTAAACAAAGTTCCGTTGACCCTCTCTATTTTACTACTCTAAACTTTCTTTCTCTTATGAAAGGAATAATTATTCACGATATGTAAATCGATGGGAAGATCGAACTGTTCCATACAAGACACCCTATGTGAAAATAGTCCCATCTTAAACAGGCTGCGCATTGATATATTTCTCTGTAATTAGACTTCTTTTCCTAGCCTTCGCTACACTCGCAACACTTAAATACGTAGCGAGGGGGTAGTCTATAAAAAGTTTGCACCTCGGATCTTGCAGTGTATAGGTGATGACCCCCCATGAGGGGTACTTCAGAAAAGAATTGTAAAAAAAGAGTCCGAATATCTGTTCCCGGTGCGAATTGTACCGTTACTATACGCCTCGTCGTATAAATATTTATGGTAGGTATGGAAGGTTACCAATCACGGCGGAGCTACGCTGCTCAACGCACGGTCATGGACGATGGCTCTTTCTGGTTGGAATAGCTTTTACCAACATGTACATTCTCAAAATGCTACACGGTCTGCCCATGTCTCTCTGTCTGTCTGTCACCCTATTTTCGAAACGTCCAAACTCTCTCCATTGAACTCATAAAACGAACATTTTCACAAATTCTCAAAGCTTTATACCTGTCATCTTTACTTGTTGTTGCATTCGCTAGTGTATACTCTTCTACAGTAGTGTAACTGCATAACAGAATCTCTCAATGGCAAAAGGGCAAGTAGGAACAAAGGTGTGGAATGTACGGGTCACGTGTTAGATGAAATATGACTGGAGGTTTTCTAATGGTGAGACGATGAGACGGAAGGGGAGGGCGCAGAATCGGGAGGAGAAATCCCCCTCAAAGACAAGGCAAGAAATACATTCACACTTAGGAGACTACACGAAGGGGAGTGCGTAATAATATGGGGTAGGAAAGACAGAAGAGGGTGTGGACGTAGAGATGAAAGCATGTTATTACAGTTGGATGGTCAGATAGATTTGCTTAGTAACTCTGGCAATAATGTGAGCATGTGTACTGTTACCAATATGACGGACCATCGGAAAAATTAGCCACAACCTCTTGTAAAATAGGTATGTCCAATATTGACTTTGGAAGAAATACGATGATAAGCACTCTCCTTTTTATAGTTTTAATTCACTCTATATCTTCTGGAAACCGTATGTGCATGGAATACATAAGAGTGAAAAATGACACTTTGCTCACATTTGATTACATGTGGCAAGCCAGAATGAGTGTATACACGATATTTAATAGCTTCTATGTACCTTAGCTTGTGATATTCATAGTCAAGTGCATTTGAACAAATTTTGATGCACCGTCCATTGAAGTATGAAATGGTTGGCAGCTTGCAACCGTTGATCACATACACTTACTCAATACCATGCGACCTAGTACATCATAACTAGTGATAAAATCAGCAATACGAAACTAAAGGTGTCCCTTACAATATTGTAATGCATATAATTAATGTAGACAATATTTGGTCTCCCTACGGTCTATGGTTGCACAATCGAAGACTAAGGTAAGATGTAATAATCGATTCTTCAGAGCTTCCACTGTTAATGATTATGCCACACCTACATGATAATGGTATGTCCCAAACTGCCACTAAGCAGTGTCATGGACAAATGGGGAAATTTCCAAACACAAACATATATAGCAAGAAGCCTGAAGCATCAGATGTGTACATCTGTTTTAAAGCTATTCCAACCAAATTTCAAAGCATCAAACAAGGCATTTGTATAATAACTATAGAGATGACACTGTTTATGAATATACTTATGTTATCCTGCATCTTGAAAATGAAGCTATTACCTGACTTACACAGACAAACAATTCCATAAATATACAATATGACAATGGAAAGAAACAAAATGCTTTCAAACAAAGATGGAAGCATTTTTTCCAGACAAAATTTACACCCACAGTTGTAATAGGTGCTGACTAGTAGCCTGACCTTGTTGGATTAAGCAGCAAAGTTTACTGACTATAGAGATGACACTTTTGTGAATATACTTATTTTATCCTGCATCTTAAAAATAAAAAACAGGTCGTTTACAAGATCTGTATACCATAATTCTTTTAGATTTCCTCATAGTGACTTCCATGCAACAGTTTTTGTACAATATCGTACGATAGCTGCCTTGCCAGGACACTCTGACCAATGTTTATTGAGATATTCATCAAGTTTTCACTATTGTTGCTCATTAGTATTTTTAGTAACGTTGACTTCGTTTGAAAAAAATACTATTTACAGTTAAGCATGTACATGTATCTACCACAAATACACAGGTAAAATGTGCAGAAATTCTCAATCTTTTGCAATTGGACCTGGGACTTCAAGAATATCATATTTGGCATTTAAAAAAATAAAACATGCGAAACGTGGCCCTAATTACCAGATCGGTACCCCAAAACTTTTAAACACAACATATAGATAGCTCCATGCTAATATGTTTGTAAAACAGTGTGTCAGCTGCACTGCAAACTTCTGTCTTCCAATTCGCTCATATTTTATCATAATATTTTCATCTATATTTTAATATATGGTAATCAGATGATCCTTAGAACTTAAAATCCAAATTTGATACCTGGTATCTGACATGTGACTCTCAGAACAAGACTTTTGGCCAAAAATTGGTCAAAAAATCAAAAGTACATAAATACCAATTTTATACTTTTCAATAAAAATATCGCATACATTGTTCATCCAAACATACGTCCCAAATAATATAGTAATCACTCTCTTATCAATATAACTATCGCAGATTATGAAAAATCATATTTTTTCTTATTCTTTTAAGAACGCCCACAAGATTCCATTGGTTTATAGATAACCATCTAAGCATTCCGACGCTGGCCACATTAAATGTGGGAATTATTCAGTTATTAGCTGCACAAACTTGGTCTATGGAAAGACCGGCGGAAGGATGAACATACAAACGGACTGACATACACAGCCTACCAGTGATGACATTGACATATCAAACGAGTTGTTTTTCGAGAAACACATTTTTTGACCAAAATGACAAAATTGCCCAAAAATACAAAATTGCAAATTTCTTAAGAATTTTAACACATCACATTTTAATCAACCTTATGAATCTGTATACCGAATATCAAAAGCATCAGATGAGTAGTTTTTGGAGAAAACAAAATTGACCAAAAAGTGGGAAAATTGCCCCGAAATCAGAAATACAAAAAAAATCGTTACAATTTTTACAAACTTGACTAAGGTCATCCCGAGGTTAATTGATACAAAATTTCAAAGCAATCGGACAAGCGGTTACTGAGAAGTAGTTTTTTTTGACTAAAAAATTGAAAATAAATTACCCCAAAAATACAAACACGCAAAATTCATCCAAAGTTGTACACACCTAATTTAGAATTCCTAAAGGAACCTACATACAAAATTTTAACCAAATTTGACCAACGGTTACTGAGTTTTAGGAGTTTGCAGGATTTTTCCTTTTTTTACCCCATTTGAAATTTTTTGACACTAAAATATTCATTTGAACAAATTCACATATCCACCCCTCGATGCACCTATAGACCAAATACTAAGGCGGTAGCGCCTGCGGTTTAGGAGTTTGTGCTCTGAACGGACATCCATCCATCCATACATACATACGTACATACACACAGACGTATATAAATGAGATGCAAATGAAATGATTCACCTTATACGATAAGCTCTCTTTGGTATACCAAATGAGAGCTGACAACAGGAAGACTAAACAGACATGAATGGTGTCAATCATATCCGGTAAGCTATTTCCCTATTGTTGGTCATAAAGCTACATTACATTTCTTCGATCTTGTTGATAGCATTTCCAAGAAATAGAACCAAATAACAAGGAGGGCGCTATTCTAGCCTGCACATTTTTGAAAAAGCCATAACGAAGAATCACCAATAATATGTGAGCGAAATTTTAGAATCGATATTGCCTCACTCTGGCTGCTAAAAAGAACTGGATAAATCGTCTGACACTAAACGTGCCATCTTTCTACAACGTTGCATTCAATGTAGATGACTCATCTAAAGACACACTATACTCGAAACATCAAGTCTGCTGTTGAAATTGCAACGATTAATTGGTCATTTGCCGCTCCAGACCAACATATCCTGATTCTATAGACCAGAGAGACTTATCCGATACGGAGTCATTCATCAATGATGTACTTAACAACCTACATCATGTGATGTCATCCATAGCATCTTCATATAGTCTCAACGGTAAGCAAAGTGTATCTGATTGCGAATATGGCCAACTATGCGTCACGATATGAGACGGTTAGTCAAATCAAGTACAAAACACATAGTTCGTACCAGAATAATTGACTACTTCGGATTTGAATATAAGTCGCCATGACAACTCAGTAAAATTACAAAAAAGTCCGAAGGAATTAATCTTGTAGCATGGCTAGTTAGTCTCATGTGTTTTGCAGTCACATGTCTAGAATCACAAAAATTTTATGGCTGAATAACCTCAACAAAAATGCTCATTGGCAGTAAAGAGAAAATTATTCATATCGTCATCTTCCTCACGAGTTGTAACATTTGCTGACGAAATACGAATATCAGCAGAATATACTGAGTTTAAATCCAAAGTATAAAGAGTTCTGCCTCTCCTATTGGTGTTGTCAGAAAACCCGTCATGAATGATAGAAAAGGCGTTTTCCTGGGAGGGTAAATGTTCTCCTTCTCGGAATCTTCAAATCGCATTATTGAAGAGTAACCTGAAACAAAGATGGGACACAAAAGGTCACACATAACAATCGCTTGCGTTGCGATAGTTTTTATTGGCAGGATAAACATGCTATCGATAATGGTACATAGCAATGCCGCAGTGGGCTGTAGTCCTTTCATAACGACGATGACGACAACGGTGATGTTGACTTTTTGCAGCGACAACGCTCATCATAATATCTTTAACAAATACTTAACTATTATCTTACCTGTACAGGATTATCCAATGAGCATTTATTCTAGAACCATAAGTTAGTTACTCCCATTAGAGTTGTGATTATAGGTGGTAGATATATTTTGATGTATGCAGCACTTGAATCTGATAAAACCAAAAGTATAACACCAATTTCAAATCTTACAAGAATATCTATAGATTGAAAGTATTGTTTGTGATTGTCTCTACAGAGATAAAGCCTATAGTTTGAAAGAATCTTATTCTTTTATTGTAATTTCTTGGTTTTAAATGTCTTGTGTCACGTAAATTAAATCTTTTTACTTTGTTGGTCAATTTGCAGAAAACTTCACCACCATAAATTCAAAGCATTTTTTCGAATGAGACTGTGACGATTAATGAAATCTGATTATGTTTACAAGTTTTACTGTGTTTGAAGTGGTGACAAAATTACCAATATTGTGTATGGTCAATTCATCAACGGACATTGGGTCGTCACTAGGTACTGGAGGTACGGACCTGGTAGCTACATTGAAAGATAAAATGTACATTTACCATTTGTATTTATGGTAATCCCATACATGTACATTACAGTCTTCATGTTGAACTTAGTGAAAGCTGCCTCAGATAAAGGTCACCATTAAATGTATTGGAAGTTCCTATTATTTGCATGTAACTTAGGATTTCACAAATATATTCATGTTAAAGTTCTGAAACGTGTAACGTCAAAGAAATAAACATTCCTACAGACTCACTCACCAACGCAAGCGGGGACATCGTTATCCCACACGCCATTGTTGCAGGTTAATGTATAGTCACCAACTAAAGTGTAGCCCTCATCACAGGAGAATTCGACCTCCGACCCATCTGAGAAATCGTCTCCTTCTTTTGACCCATATTCGGGAACGTCCGGTTCAGTACAGTCGGCTATATGAATGAAGAGTGTCAAATGTTGTTGTATTGTCAGGAAGATTTGCCCTGAACAGGAGACGCACTTAGGCAAGATTCAAGTTACATAAACATGTACTACAGTATCGCTAAAACAAGTCATTGCATGGCTTATTAGATGATGAATCTTGTTCGTTCTTACATCGCATGATATGATGGAATCAGATGTTATTTATCACCTACCGCAGTGGTTTGTACTGTCTTCTGAAAGATCGAGTTTTAAGCAAGAGTCGTTGTTGTCCGTCAGTGAAGTTCTTGTCTCGCCGATCACCGTGATGACCGCACAGAGGTATATGTCTGTACAGTCGAAAAGGCCAATCATTTTTTCAGTCTGGTTCTTTAAAGAATGCTTTCCATTTTGCTTAATGCTGACTGCAGTAAATGGATCGACTGCTGTTTCCCTTAACGCATCGGTGCCGTCCCCGTAGTCATTTGTGGCGGTAAAGTACAGCTTGATGCCGGTAACTACACCGCCATTTCCACCAATATCACAGATGTCGAGATCAAAGGTAATAGTATCTCCGAATGCACAATCTATGGTCGTAGTAGGATCTTTAATCGTAAATGTCCCGCTGGAGATGTCTGCAAAGAGGACCCATAGTGAGACGGCAGTCCATCGTTGTTTCGAGGTCTCGTTTACAATTGCATATGATTAAACCAGGCATAACCGAAGAATTGTATTTTTTTTTGTTCGTGATAAATGAAAGCAAACACAACGACAACAACCCACCCCCAAAGCTAGCCTTTTTGTTGTCTTTCATTAGGCCTTGGGAGAAGTTATATATATTCGTCTCGCTCCTGCTCACTTTTGTTTCTATACCCATTCCGCACTTTCTGCACTTTAATATACAGTCCCAAAACATACTCATTAATGCAAGCACAGGCAGTATGAGTACGATCAAGCGCACTCTGTGTCTAAGAACTCGACTACAGGAGCTGGAAGTCCCGACGATTTCCATAGTAACGAGTTCATCAAGCCAGATAAGAATTTTCTTGTACATTTGCTTACACAACAAACGTCGAAAGAGCGCATGAGCCGCACGTCAAAAACGAAAACAAGCCATATCTTATAGACACAACACGGCATAAACCAATAAGGAATGATTTTTCCAATTTTGTTTACCACAAACAAAACCCATAGTTCCTGACCCTCCCATAATTTATAGAACCCCCTTGACGAATACAGAGGTCACCACATCATTTGCTTTTAAAATCAAGGTTGTTCGTTCGTCATCAAACGTTTGGAAAGCGTTCTAAGGTCTCACTTCAGTACGCAATTTTGCATAAGTCGCATTCGGTTTCAAGCCATCTTATCGAAAGATATAAGAATTTTCTTGTACATTTGCTCACAAAAAACACGTCGAAAGAGCATGCGCCGCACGTCAAATACGAAAAGGAAAACGAAAACAGTCATATCTTATATACACAACACGGCATAAACCATAAGGAATGATTTTTCCTATTTTGTTTACCACAAACAAACCCATAGTTCCCTACCCTTCCATAGTTTATAGAACCCCCTTGACGAATACAAAGGTCACCACATCATTGGCTTTTAAAATCAAGGTTGTTCGTTCGTCGCCAAACGTTTGAAAAACGTTCTCAGGTCTCACTTCAGTACGCAATATTGCATAAGTCGCATTCGGTTTCAAGCCATCTTATCGAAATTAATGCAAACAGATACATGTTATGGCATTTATAAATGGATGCTGGTAGAAAAGTACAATGAATCAACTTCATTCTGTTGTTTTGATTTTTAGCAGAGTAGAATAAGAGAAATATGAACTTATAGTGTAACATAAGTGACTGTTGAACACACATATTGTGACGGACATTCTATGCTCTGAAATTGTGACAACTGGGAAAGACAACATGGGCGTCTTACCTGCCGCGGCCTTTGACGTATAAATCCATAGGGCGCACACTTCAAAGATGAACCATAGCGACTGCATAGAACTGAACAAAAATGACACATGTATGACGCTGATTAGTAAATATGAGAAACGATAGTTACCTGCAAATAGATAAACATAGAGTAGGACATAAACTGCAAATTCAAGATATCATAGTATAAACAACATAAAGGGAGAGCGGCTATAACTTTTGATGAATTCGCCTCGAAGACAGATATTCGGGCTCTCAAACGTTTACAATATTCTCGGCCTACCGCTAATGAGGGCTCATTTTTAAGCTTATGGAGTAAATATAGCTTTTACCGACTCAGTTTTGTGATAATCAGGAATGTGATTTCCTCCATCGGGATAACACAGGGATGGCGGACATTTTGAATTTCAAGTGTCGGTAAATATTGGGTAATTTGTTTCTTGATTTTGAAAGAGAAAGGTAACGTTCAAAGTTCTCTCGGGGAACGTTTGGGCGAAATTTCAGTCTTTCATTTTCGAGGCACGAACCACCTTAATTTCGACTACAGTTTCTTGTTCTACTCTCCAAAGCAGGTTGAAATATACAGCGTTTAGCTGGTTAACTCGGCCTGTACATGTGTAAACCGCATTGCTATTGGTGACAAGAGAATTGTACTAGGCCTTGGAGTTCAAACGTTAGCAATAGCGGCGAATTATAGTCATATATACACTGTGTTGACAAAAGCTAAATGGTTGGTGTTTCAACATGCTTTTGAGAGACAAACATTATTTGCAATTAGAATCAAGACAAAGTATTGTCAAACGCAATTACAAGGTACTGCTACTGACGACTCGTTACAGCCTATGATCGGGAAGGTAGCACATAGAAAATATTTCTACGGAATGGTAAAGTAATATTATGATATAATTAAACGAAACCATTGACAAATAAATTTTACGGCTTAACCATTATGATTTTTCCAGTATAAATCTCTATGTATCAATTGCGTCAACAAACTACAGCCAGGTCTTTTAAATAAAAGCTATTACAACAAACAGAATGGCTCATCCGCATTAGATCAGCAGGAATATTATCAGTGATAGTGTAGGCTAATTTTTCAACTGTGAAGTGCTTACCTCATGGTGCCGGATCTTCAGAAAAGCAAAACTCAGATTTTGCGCCTGTCTGACAGGGATCTCTTAATATACTGTAAATTTCTGAAATTTGTTCAATAATTCACAGCAGGATTGATGACGTAGCGCCTCCTGAGGTGTAAAAGGGAAGGTCCGTTGTTTGTCATTGATGAGTTGGCAATCCTATCAACCAATGGGAACGTCTCATAAGCGCGTCAATCACTCAATTTACAGCCATAATGGTGTCCAAGGAAACAAAAATTCCTGGTCTATGATGATGAAAAAATATTACAAAGAGCGGCGACAGCATCTAGAGCAAACTGGTTACCCAAGGTTCATTTGTAACCTTGCGTATTTTACTGCAACAAAAGTTTTATTAATTTTCATACAATTCTATCCACGATGAATGTTACATCCTATTCCTGGCACATACTGAAACAAAATCTAAACCTGCAATAGGTTTCGTCTGAAAATCATCGGCACTAGTTAAGGGTTGGCACAGGCATTATTTCGCATTAATCACCGTTAATGTATGGAGTTGTTTGAGTTAGAGGATCAGGCGTGGGGTACATCGCGTAAAGCCACCGTCAATCTTCACTCATATCAAAATCTTGATGACTAATTCTCAGTAATGCCTACTTATTTATTTTCAAGCACGCTTACTATTAGGCCCTCAGTCAAACGGCATTGAAAATGCATCTTTCACGTGAGTCAACTGTATTTCTGAAAGACGTGTAAGCATCGCTCAAATTCTCTTCAGTCTATTGTACCAACCAAGCTATGTACAGTCAACTATATACACTTTCGAGAGGCCAACATTTATGTTTTTCAATGGACTGACGGTAAAATACCGAGTTTGAAAACAAGCTTAAAGAGTTTCTAGTGTTTCATGTCAAGCAGAGTAATGTATGGATGTTTTAAGATTGGGAGTACAATGACACATAGTGCTTCAGGGGATATACGTACTGTTGCCATACTATTAAAAGAAATGCATCATGGTATAGCAAACGGTTATTTGGGTTTTCTGGTCAGCTTGATCCAGAAGGGAGAGAGCTCAACCACTCCTATGGAAAGGTATATGCAGAAGTACGGGCTGAACGGTTATGCTTTGAAGAATAGACGGCGGCCATCCCAGCGGAAAATACGCTAAAAGATATACAGGCAGGATGGCCGGCTACTCGAAGAGCTTCATGCTCAACAAGGATCTGCGCCCAGTGGTCCTGGTGGTAGATGATGCACTGGCAGCACCTGTGGTTGATCTCAAGGTACTGCTGACTTGACTCAGAGTCTACGTGACCAGGACAGAAAAGTTCGTCACCCATCCCGGAGACATATTCAAAGACAATACCCTTGCTCAAAAGAACGCAAAGGAGGCAAAGGCTTGGTTGGCCGACCCTAACATCTAGTACTGGACCCAGCAGTTAAACTCTGCTGTTTGGTGCACCACGGCCGGTTGTGCAGTAACTTTCCAAGACTACTTGCTGGCCACCACCCTGCCCCCTCAGATCAGATCTCTTTTCCGTTTCCATGTGTATTTCACCAAAAGTCAGGTTGTCCTTGAGATGGGGGTTGCACTGCCTGACGATGGCTCTTTCAACGTTTGGAACAACCCCTACGTCAAGTTTAGTTACAAAGCCCTCTGCCGGGAGTTCAGCATCAGTGACAATGAAGAATTCGGGCAAAAGAGGGGGGGGGGCAAACTGATGCCTTGGTAATGGCTACACACATGTCACCCACAGAGGCCCCTTGCCCCGACAGCAAATATTTCTAAATCAAGGACTTCTGCGGTGGGAAACACAAATAATAAAGGCCGGGCAGCAAATATTTCTTCAGAGACGATGGGGAAGAAGGACAGTACATCTGGCTTTTCCCTGCGGATGGTGGCAGGGGTGCGGCAACTAGACTGACGAAGGCAGGCACAGCCAGACTGAACGAAAGCATCGAGGCCTATGTTTACTGCATTCTGGGGACCCAAGCCAGCATCAGGAGCACCGTCATCGGTTGGACGGAAGGTGCAGAACGTGCGAGGGAAGAGCTGAGTTTTATCCTTGCAGATGAGATCATCTATCACCTACCCTTCCAAAGTCGCCGGCTACCAAAGGTGGGAAGACATGATTGACTCCAACAAAGTGAAGCTTGACATGGTGGTTTCACTGGTTCTGCTGCTGATGCTAAGCAAGATACTGATAATCACTTCAAGCGTTCCGACGCATATGACGCGATACGGGTTACATGATTGGCTGATTTACGATTTCAAAGGATTGGCATAGCTTAACGCACAACACTGCCCTACCCGGGCGTTTTCTTTTAGATCGCACATTCATTTTACATGTTGAACATGAGAGCCCCATTCATGTCCTTCCCAAGTGGCCTGGATTTTTACTCATTTGCAGTGAGACGATCTTTTCATGTGCGGTAGGAAAAATTATATCACCGGCCATGTCATGGCGTGGGCGGCCATTAAGTTACATCCCTTTGGGAAGTACTGTGAGTAGTGGTACTGCCGTTGCATGTTGAATATGTTGCATGAGCTGTTCAGTCAGTCATTTCAATCTTTTTTCAATATGCCGTTGTCTCTTACACTCACACACAAGTTATATAATATAATATCATATATATAGTATATCTATATATGTGCGTGTGTGTATACATCTGTTTGTTTATTTGTTTGTATATTCATTTATTTAACGTTCTATGATATTGTATTTTTGTTTTTGTTTATCAATCCATTTGTTTGTTGCTTGTGTTTGTTGTTTATTTATGCAGTAGTATGCTTTTTTGTATGTTTGTTTATTTTTTGTTTGTTTGTATGCTTGTTTGTTTTTCCTAGCTTCCTTGTACGCTGACCACTGATCTTAACCCTCGAGTCGGCCAAAGAAATGTTGAAAGTTTCCAATGGGAAAGTTTGAGCAAAAGTTTAAGATTTTTTACTTTCGAGGTGCATACTACCTTTAAAGTAATTTGCAAATGACTCTGTTAACAAACTGACCATGAATCTGAACATGCAGTAGGTTTTCGATCAAAAATGCTAATGGCAAATGATTCATCTTGAATGGAATAAACATTGCAGCACTCATATTTAACCTGATCCACTGCATAGGCAATCGTAAAGGGGCAATAAAATTTTCTAGTGAGTGATCATCCTTCGAGTACATTTGCAAATATGTCTTTGTCAGATCAAGAAAAGAGTGCTTTCCCCTTGTTCATGCTAGTGCCAGCTGGGAGCAGCTACAGTTCGAAAGTACTAAGCGGTTTGTTAGAAGTACCTGATAATCGGAAGAAATTTTTCTGTTTGCTTTGGATAATAATGGAAGTGTTTTATTCGGTCCCCTGCTCTATGCCATTTTTCTTACACGTTGTCATCCATTACACAGTAATGCACACCTCGTCAGTTGTCATGGTTACACATCCTTCAAATCCATCGCATCTATGAAATAATCATTCCATGTTTTGTGGAAGGTGGTAGAAAATCATGTCTTGCCAGCTAAATTATATAACATGTTTTGGAACACAACAAGAAAATTAAAATTCAACAGGAAGTATACTACACGGTGAAAACACTGCAAAGTTTTACCGTTGGTCATTCTAAAAAGTTTCAGTCTCGATTGAAAAAATTCGACTGGACAAATGTGCAAGCTTTCAGGCCTATGTGTGATGATTTGTCAACAATTTGTAGAAAACGCAAATATGAAAACTTATCTGTCCTCTTCCAGTCGACCTTACAAATGATAATCGAAGTCGATTTGACGGGCGACAGGGGAACCTTCTTCATACGTCGTTTCAGTAGCTTTCCTGAATACAACATTTCTCACCATGTTAATTACTAAAGTAAAGAAGAAAGAATTACACACAGAATACACATACATAGACACATACATACATACATACATACATACATACATACATACATGCACACATACATACATACATACATACATACATACATACATACATACATACATACATACATACATCATACTACATACATACATACATACATACAACATACATACATACATACATACATACATACAAAGTAAAAGTTTTGGCGCATACTACAACCTTGAAAGCAATCTTTTACTGACATACGTTGAGACGTACATGAGAGAGAGAGAGAGAGAGAGAGAGAGAGAGAGAGAGAGAGAGAGAGAGAGAGAGAGAGAGAGGGAGAGAGAGAGAGAGAGAGAGAGAGAGAGAGAGAGAGAGAGAGAGAGAGAGAGAGAGAGAGAGAGAGAGAGACTGCAGCGTCAGCCAGAGTAATTGGCCTGCCGGTAACTTTGCAGATCATTATCTAGATTTCTCTAGTCCCTCCAAAATGCTATTGCGATTGCGGAGGACAAGCGAGGCCAGCGGAAGACCTTTAGGGGTCACATTATGACTCAGTGGTAGTGATAAAAGATAAATAGAGTCCAGTTGACGACAATGCATCTGGCAATGACTACAAATAGCCAAGTATCCTTTTGATTGCGAGGTGTGCGTCTATTAAGATGAAAATATCTTACACTTCGCCATATCTTCAGGAGTCTGTTCATGGTTAAGGTTGAAAGTGAAAGACCTAAGCTGTTTCTCAAACTGTCCTTCATAAATCTTTCAACCATTCTTTCACCGAATCAAGAATAAAAATAAGGCGTTCCCACGCAAAGCTTGGAACTCGAGAAGAAAATTGCCTAACCTCAAATTCAAAATGGCCGCAATCCCTGTCGTAAGTCAATGACGAAAAATACGATTTTGGATTTTCGTAGAACGAAGACTGTGAATTTTTTTCTTAGTCAAAGAGCTTTAAAATGACCCTCATGAGTGTTACTTCAGAAAAGAACTTTTAAAAAAAGAGAGTTTGAATATCTGTTCCCGGTGCGAATTGAACCGTTACTATACGCCTCGTCGTATAAATATTTATTTAGGTATGGAAGGTTACCAATCACGGCGGAGCTACACTGCTCAACGCACAGTCATAGACGATGGCTCTTTCTGGTTGGAATAGCTTTTACCAGCATGTACATTCTCAAAATGCTACACGGTCTGCCCCTGTCTCTCTGTCTGTCTGTCCCCCTATTTCCGAAACGTCCAAACTCTCTCCATTGAACTCATAAACCGAACATTTTCACAAATTCCCAAAGCTTTATACCTGTCATTTTTACCTGTTGTTGCATTCGCTAGTGTATACTCTTCTACAGTAGTGTAACTGCATAACAGAATCTCTAAATGGCAAAAAGGGCAAGTAGGAACAAAGTCGCGGAATGTACGGGTCACGTGTTAGATGAGATATGACTGGAGCTCTTTTTCTGATGGTGAGACGATGAGACGGAAGGGGAGGGCGCAGAATCGGGAGGAGAAATCCCCCACTCGAAAAAAGACAACGCAGAAATGCATTCAAACTCTGATAGGAGACTAAATGAAGGGGAGTGTGTGATAATATAAAAATGAAATGACAGGAGAGGAGTGAGGAAGTAGAGATGAAAGCATAGGCTGGGATGGTCATGCAGATTGGTGTAATAACAATAGCAATAATGTGAGTATGTGTGCTGTTTTCAACAAGTCAGACCATCAGAAAAAAGCCACAACCTCTTTATGTAGTTTCATTTTATCGGAAAAAAGCTTAATATTTAGTATGTCAAACATTGACTTATGTAAAATGTGATATTAACCACTGTCTTTTTTATGGTTTTATTTATTTATTCCATATCTTCTGGAAACCGTATACACATGGACTCCATAAAAGTGTACAACACAACAGGTTGACCGAACAGACATGAAAGGTTTCGATCATATCCGATAAGTCATTTCCTTGTTGCTGATCATACAGCTGCATTACAGTCATGTTGATAACATTTCAAAGAAAATGTAAGGAAATAAAAGAAGGGTGCTATTGTAGGCTACTAATCTTTGTTAGAAATTAGCCATGACGAAGAATCGGCAATAATATTTGAGGCCGTATTTTTAGACTTGATGTTGCTTCACTCTGGCTGCTAAAACAATCGGATAGATTCTATGACACTAACGTGCCATCTTCCTTCAAGGCGTACTCAATGTAGATGACTGATCTAAACAGACACTGTACTCGAAACACCACGTCTGCGATGGCATTTGAAATTATTTGTCGGTCATTTGTCACACCAGACGAACAGTTTTGATTCTAACCTGGCCAGAGAGATATATCCGATACGGAGTCATGCATCAATGACGTAATTATTATGCAGACGTAATAATCTCATCATGTGATGTCATCCATAGCATCCTCATATAGTCCCATCGGTAAGCAAAGTGTAGCTGTCTGCGCATATAGCCAACTTCCCCATCATGATGTGAGAAAGTAAGTCAAATCAAGTACAAAACACATATTCGGTGCTAAAATAATTGACTTCTTCGGACTGTCATCACTACAACTCGGTAAATCATAAGAGGTCTGAAGGAATTCCTCTTGTAGCATGGCTCGTTATTCCAATGTGTTTACCAGTCTAGAATTACAAGAAAATATTTGCTTTTTGAATAAACCTATCAGCAATACTCGTTGAAATTTAAAACAGGAGAAAATTGTTCCAATCGTCATCTTACTTACGAGTTATAACCTTTAAAGACAAATCCTACTTTCATTCGAATGTACTGCGTTTACATCGTAAGTATCAGGAGTTAGGCCTGTCTTATCAGAGTTATCAAAAAGTCCGTCATAAATGATAAGAAAGGCGTTTTCCTAAGAAGACGAAACATCCTCTTTCTCCGAATCTTAGATGAAGCACATTCATTGAAGCGGAATCTGCAACAAAGTTTAGACACCATATACTACAGGTCAGAAACAACAATTGCTTGCGTTGCGATATATTGAATAGCCTTTTTTACGTTTTGCTGTGAGGGTGCTGTATTTCCGTCTGTTCGTCCTCTGGTGGTATAGTTCATGGAAGCATAGCTGGATAAACATGTTGTCGATAATGGTACAGAAAAACATGGAACTGTAGCGGTTATTTGTAGCCGTCGTTGTCGTTATGCCACATGTTCTTCTTCAAAACGACGATGAGGACAACATTGATTATAATTTTGAATCCAGTGATAACTTTAATCAAATTATCAGTGACAAGCAACAATTATCATACCTGTATGGAATCATCCAATGAGTATTTTTATGTTAAAATCACAAGTAAGTTACTCCCATAACAGCTGTGAGTATGAGTGGTAAATACACGTCGATGGAAATAGCACTTGAATCTGTCCAAAAAGAAACACAAAATTTGATCTTCCTCCACTAATTACAAAAATTTATACAGAATGACAGTGACAAGTTTGTATTTCCTCCGAAAAAGTAAAATATATTCTTTGAAGAGCCGAATTTTTTGATTTAAAGACATTTTTCTTTTATTGCCATTTCCAGGTTTTCAGTGTCTTGTGTCGCGTAGAATGAGGTCGAACTTGAACTTTGTAGGTCAAATGACCGGGAATCTAACTACTTATTAACTCTTTATTAAGCTCCAAAATCAATCTTTGTCGCCTTTTATAGATTATACGTTAATCAACTTTTCAGTTTTTTCGAGAAATTATGGTAAAAATCTGTAATCAATGAAATGTTGTTTCCATTTGCTTCAAAATTAAAAAACCCAGAAATATTATAAGAATTTGTAAAATGTTGCACTGAAATTTTGGCGGGAAAAATTGCAGCACTCAAAGGGCTAATATACCGTACAGAATTTCCACGCATTTGTCGAGCGGAATTGTAAAGATTTGTGAAATCTGATTATGCATAGTTTTACTCAGTCTAAATGGGTGACAAAATTACCTATCTTACCTGTGGTTAATTCATAATCGGACGTTGGGTCCTCTCTGAGTACTGGAGGTACGGATCCATCAGCTACATTAAAAGATAAAATGGGCGGTTACCATTGGTCTTCATGGTAATTCAAACAGTTTTCGTGTCAATGTTTAACAAAATATTTATTTCGAAAACATTTCTTAATGTCATCGTGACGCTTTCAGATTAGCGTAAATTCCAGAATTTTAGTGAAAACAAAGATATAACGATTGATTCACCACAAGAAGAAGTATCCCGTCAGGTTACATAATTGCTGCAATATTTCAAAAATATGTATGTACCACATACTTGTAGGCAGGACACATGTATTAACCTACACATGAGCAGGTTCGTTTGTGGAAGAGTAGGCAATGTGTAGACATTAATCTGGATTCCAATTTCAAATTTCGATTTGGAAATTGTTTGACAACTTGACGAAGAAGTGATCTTGTCGTTGTGAATGTAACGAAGTAGGGTATGGAACTCTTTCTCATCAAGCTAACTAAATTTCGTTTGTGACAGGTCGACAGGGAAGACAGGATTAACAGACAAATGAAATCAAAGCAAAAAAAAAAGAAAAAGAAAAAGCCAACTAAAGTTATAGAAACAACACAAAACAAAAAAACAAAAACAAATCAATGAATGAATAACCAACCAGTCAAAAACAAAACAAGCACCCCAATAATTAAAAAAATAAACGTAAAATAGACAAACCAGAACAAACACAAATTTAAATAATTAAATGAATTAACAAACATACGAGAAAGCTATAACATGATTGACAGTTAAAGTAATTGAACATAAGAGTTTTTAAAATGTTGCACTGAAATTTTTGCTGGAAAAAATTTGCAGCGCTCAAAGTGTTAATATACTGAAATTCCGAGCATCTGTCGATAAAGTTTTGTGAAAAATGATCATGCTTAGTTTTACATATTTTAAATAGGTTACAAAATTAGAATTCTTACCTGTGGTTAGTTCATCATTGGACATTTGGATGCCCCTAAGTATTGGAGGTACCGGTCCGTCAGCTACATTGAAAGATAAAATAGACGATTACCATAAGTCTTCTTGGTAATACAATTTATAAATAACAGTCTTCATGTCAATTTTTAACAAAATGTTTATTTGGAAAAACATTTCTTAATATCATAGTGACGCTTTGAGATTAGGTAAAAACAAAGATATAACGATTGTTTCACCGCAAGATGAAGCAATCTGTCAGGTTATTATCCATGAAATATTTCAAAAATGTGTATGTACCACGTACTTGTATGCAGGACACATGTATTAACCTACACTTGAGCAGGTAAATTTTTGGAACAGTAGCCAACATGTAACATTTATACGGATCCTAATTGCTGATGCTATGTTGGATTTGTTTAGCAACTTGACAAAGAAGTGATCTCCGCGTTGTAAATTTAACAAAGTATGGTACGGAACACTTTCTTATAAGGCCAACAAAGTGTCGTTCGTGACAAGAGAGGGAGACAGGATTAACAGACATAAAATCAAAGCACAAAGCCCTATAAAATTCCAAACCAAACTAACGAACCTAAACAACAATAAACGAAAATAAATCAATGAATAAATAACCAACTAATCAAAAACAAAACAAAAAACAAACAAATACAATGTTAATTTAAATATAAAATAAATGAAAGTCAAATAAAAGAACCCGAAAAAAACAAACAAATTTGTCAATAAATAAAGATAAGAGAAAACTATGACAGGACCGAGAGTTAAAGTAATTGGAAAGAAGAATTTGTTAAATGTTGCACCAAAATTTTGGCGAGAAAAATTGCTGCCCTCAAAGGGCTAATAAACTGTACAAAAATTCCAAGCATTTGTCGAGTGGAAGTGTGAAAATTTTTGAAAATTGATCATGCTTAATTTTACATATTTTAAAAAGTTACAAATTAACAATTCTTACCTGTGGTTAGTTCATCCTTGGACTTTGGGTCGTCTCTGGATAATGGAGGTACGGATCCCTCTGCTACACTGAAAGATAAAATGGGTGATTACCATTAGTCTTTATGGTAATTAATAAATAACAGTCTTCGTGTCAATTTTTAACAAAATCGTTAGATGTAAAACGTTTCTTAATGTTATAGTAACGCTTTCAGCTTAGCGTTAATTCCAGAATTCAAGTGAAAACAAAATAAAAAAAATTGATTAACCGCAAGATGAAGCAACCTGTCAGGTTGTAGTCCAGAGTATTTGAAAAATAATGGTAAGATTGAAGGGTAAACCGTGAAATATTTAAGAAATATGTAAATCTATGTATCACGTACTTGTAGGCAGGACCCATGTATTAACTAACACTTGAGCAGGTTCATTCGTTGAACAGTAGGTAACATTCAATGATTTATCCGGACATAATTTTCAATGTTATGTTAGACTTTGTTTAGCAACTTGACAAAGAAGTGATCTCGTCATTTGGTATGGAATACTAATCAAGCCAACAAATTCTCATTCGTCACATGACGGGGAAGCAAGGATTAACAAAACAAAAAAATCATAGCGAAAAACCCTCCAAGAAGCCAACGAAACTAAAAACCTAAACAACAAAAACAAATAAACGAAAAAAAATAAATGAATAAATAACATTCCAATCGAAACGAATACCAACAAACAAACAGAAAAACAAATAATAATAAATAAAAGTCAAATAACAAAGCGTGACAAACCAATAAATAAATAAATAAATAAATAAATAAATAAATAAATAAATAAATTAATAAACTTTGACATGAATGGGCATGCTTAGTTTTACTCAGTCTAAATGGGTGACAAAATTACCGATCTTACCTGTGGTTAATTCATCATCGGACGTTTGGTCATCTAAAGGTATTGGAGGTACGAACCTGTTAGCTACATTGAGAGATAAAATAGACGATGACCATTAGTCTTCATGGTAATGCAACTAATACAGTGCGTTTCGCCGTGGTACCGCAACTCAGCGTATGGGACGGATACATTTCAAGTACAAAACTAACAATTAGCTCGGGTATCGCGACACATTTCAAAGCTTCCAACTCATTGATTAATTACAGTAAACCAGCATGGAGCAGCCCCTCTGTCTAGACTGAGAAATACATTTGATCTACAATGTAACTGTTTTTACAAATGCAGCTAAAAATTGAAGAGCTGCGTTAATTTGAAAGTTGAAACTTTCAAATGAATCAAATAAACTTCATTTCTTGCGTTGACAACTGACATATGAGGTTCATGTCAGATATCGAAGTCGACATCGTGTTCGGCCCCTGTGTATTTCATGCAAATTGCCATGCAAATTTCTTTCAGCTCTTCAACTCTTAGGTGAAATTGTACAAACAGTTATGTTGTAGATCAAGTGTATCTCTCAGTCTAGACTGCGGCTGCCCCATGCTGGTTTACTGTAATTTATCAAGGGGTCGGTGACTTTCAAATGTGTCGTTATACCCAAGCTAATCGTTTGTGTTGTAGGTTAAATGTGTCCGTCTCATACGCTGAGTTGCAGTACCTAGGTCAAAAGCACTGTAAATAACAGTTTTCACGTCACGTCAATATTTAACAAGGCAATTATTTCGAAATTATTTTTAATGTCATCGTGACGCTTTCAGATAAGCGTAAATTCCAGAATTTGAGTGAAAACAAAGATATAACGCTTGATTCACCACAAGATGAAGCATCCTGTCAGGTTGCATAATTACTGAAATATTTCAAAAATATGTATGTTCCACGTACTTGTAGGCAGGACACATGTATTAACCTACACATGAGCAGGTTCGTTTGTGGAAGAGTAGGCAACGTGTAGACGTTAATCCGGATTCCAATTTCAAATTTCGATTTGGAAATTGTTTAACAACTTGACGAAGAAGTGATCTTGTCGTTGTGAATGTAACGAGGTAGGGTATGGAACACTTTCTTATCAAGCTAACTAAATTTCGTTCGTGACAGGAGAGGGAGACAGGATTAACAGCAAGAGAATATAAAAAGCCCAAATAACAACCAAACTGACAACCTTTTACAAAAATAACAAATAATGACAATAACAAATAATGAATAAACAGCAAATAAAAAATAACAAAAATAAATAGATAAATAGATAAATAATAAATAAATAAATAAATAAATAAATAAATAAATAAATAAATAAAAAAATAAAAAAATAAAGCGAACAAGCAAAAAAAAGTAAATAAATAAATATATAAACATAAGAGAAAACTAGAACATCAATGGGACTTAATGCAATGAAACATCACCTGCACCATATTTAAGATGTGACGTCAGTATCACAAACAACTTTGTGACTGATGATGTTAAAGTCACATCTTTCATATGTTGCATTAGGTGTTCGTTAAAAATCGTACAAAATATATTTTTTGTATTTAGTTATGTATTTGTTATTTGATATATATTTGTTATATAAACTTTTGGTCTGATTGGTTGGTTGTGCATTTGTTTTTGTTTATTTGCAAGTTTTGTTGCTTTTGGAGATTTGTTTGCTATGTTTACTTGATTCTTCGCTTATCCTGGCTTTCCTCGGGTAAAAAAACTCACAATTCGCCAAATTTTAGTGTCATTTATCGTTAAAATTCTGAATTATAAATGGATGTTTGAGATCGATATGCTAAAGAAGTTAAAGAGATAAAAATATCACTAACCACAGTGGTTTGTGCTGTCTTTTGATAGATCGAGTTTTAAGCAAGAGTCGTTGTTGTCCGTCAGTGGAGTTGTTGTCTCGCCGGCCACCGTGATGACCGCACAGAGGTATTTGTCTGTACACCCAAAAGTGCGAAAAAGGAAAATTGTAGTCTGGTTCGTTAGAGAATGCGTTTCAGTCGGCTTGATGCTGACTGCAGTAAATGGATCCACTGCTGTTTCCCCCGACGCATCGGTGCCATCCCCGTAGTCGTTTGTGGCGGTAAAGTACAGCTTGATGCCGGTAACTGTACCGCCATTTCCATCAATATCACAGATGTCGAGATCAAAGGTAATAGTATCTCCGAATAGACAATCTATGGTCGTAGTAGAACCTTTAATTTTAAATGTCCCGCTTGAGATGTCTGTAAAGAGGAAACGTGTGAGAAGACACTCCATCGTTGTTTCGAGGCCGCCTTTACGCAAAACCGAGTAGATACAGATTTTACAACACCTTTCTCGAACAGGTGATCGAAGGACAATTTCTACCTCTTGCCCTGGGCCACGCCATGCCATCATTGAACATGATAATTTTAAATACCATGAAATCTTATGATGTTAAGACGAGGATTACTATAAACGAATACAATGGTCTGAAACGATCAACTGACTGGTGTTTTGTTAGATCCAACGAAACTTATTACCAAGCGTGTGAATTTTGTAGACAACGGTTCCATGTCGCTGATTATGACGGAACATGGTGCACGTTTAGCAAAGTCGGCCTCGAGCATTTAATCGCTCATGAGTTTGGCCATGTATTGGGATTTGACCATTCTACGCAAAACGTTGGCATCATGAGAGCTAGGGCACGTCGGGAAATAAATGAACCGATTGAAACGACGTTAAAGGATTTAATTACGTCGTAAATCCACGTGGCAGTAAGATGTTATATTTTTGTAGCCAATAAATGCAAAATAAACATGTATACGTTTGTACTTGTGTATGTTTTTGCGCATACCCGATCGACGATTCTTAATTTACATCATTACCGGTGGTAAGTAGAGTCAATCAGAGCGTATAAAAAACAGGAAATATTGCCGAGCACAGACAAACAAGTCTCATCATGAAGTTTGTCATGGAAAATATGGATGAAGTGGCTCAGCTCGATAATCTTCTTGACAAAGCATTTAAACTGGTTGAAATTAATACAGATATGGTGAAACTGGCTCAAACTAGCTCGGATATGGAACAAACCGCTGTTAATTTCTCAAAACTCCAGAAAGTTCTCGATAAAGCACTGGAATTGACCGATAATCTATAGCTAGCGTCGTTGAATTGTGTTCATTGTTCATGGTAAATGAAAGAAAAAACAATGATAACAACCCCCACCCACAGTCAAAAAGGAGTCTTTTCGATTTCTTTCACTGGCCTTAGTAGAAATAATCAATTTTGTTTCTATATTCATTCCACGCTTGTATATACAGTATATACAAAACATACTCATAAGTGCATGCACTAGCAGTATGAATACAATCAAGAGTCCTCTGTGTCTAAGAACTTGACTACAGGAATTGGTTTGTCCCGACGATTTCAATAGTAACGAGGTTATCAAGCCACGTAAGAATTTTCTGGTAAATTTGCTCACAACAACATGCATGCACAATAACATGCGCTGCACATCAAAAACGAAAACGAGTTTTATATAATGTAAAGAAGAGGCATAAACCACTTAGCATGTTTGGTTTGCAATTTTTTTACCACGAACAAAACCCATAGTTCCTGACCCTCCCATAGTTTATATAATAAACAATAACGCCCCCTTGACAAATGCCAAGTTATCGCATGATTTGATTTTAAAATCAAAGTTGTGCGTTCGTCGCCATAGGGTTAAGAACGTTCTTTTGTCACACTTCAGTACGCAATGTTACATAAGTCGCATTTGGTTTCAAACATATTATCTGAACTAATGCAAACATATACCTAATGCAAACAGGTGTTAGGCCTATGGTATTTTAAAATGGATGCCGTAGAAAAGTATAATAAATTAATTTTATTTTGTTGTTTTAATTTTTAAGCGGAGTAGAAAAAGATAAATATCTACTCAAAGTGTGACACATGTGACTGTTGAACACACATATCGCGAAGGACATTTTATGCTCCGACGCGTTGTTATAGCTGGGAAAGAAAACATGGGCGTCTTTACCTGCCGCGGCCTTTGACGTATAAATCAATAGTGCACATACTTTAAAGATGAACCACAGCGACTGCGTAGAACTGAATGAAAAGACACATGTACGATGTTGATTAGTGAATATGAGAAACGATAGCTACATAAAAATAGATAAACATAGATTGGAACATTAACTGCAAATTAAAGATATCATAGTGTAAACAACTTAAAGGGCAAGAAGCTATGACTTTTGATGATTATCAGTATTTTTGTTTAAGGTGGAATTCTCTTCGGGGACAGATATTAGGGCTCTGAAACTGTAAAAATATTCACTTGGTCTACCGCTTATGGGGGCTCATTTTAAGCTTATGGAGTAAATATAGCTTTTGCCGAATCAGTTTCTTGAAAGTCGGAAATATGTCATTTCCCCATTGAGATAACACATGGACGGGGCCATTTTGAAATTAAAGAGTCGGTATATTTTGGACCATTCTTTTCTCCATTACTAAAAATTTGATCCCTATTTGTATTCTTGATTTTGAAAGAGAATGGTAACGTTCAAAGTTCGGTCTGGGAACGTTTTGGCGAAATTTTGGTCTTTCATTTTCGAGGCACGAACCACCTTAATTTAGAATTACAGTTTCTCAGTCTACTCTCCAAAGCAGGTTGAAATACACAGCGTTTTGATGGTTAACTCGGCCTCTACATGTGAAAACTGCATTGCTAATGGGGACAAGAGAATTCTACCACGGACTAGAGTTAAGACGTTAGCAATAGCGGCGGATCATATTCATATATACACTGTGTTGACAAAAGCTAAATGGTTGGTGTTTCAACGTGTTTTTGAGAGAAGAACATGTATTGGCAATCGAGTCAAGACAAAAGCATTGACAAAAGCCATTAAAAGTTACTGCTACTGACGACTCGTTACAGCCGATGATCGGGAAGGTAGCGCATGGAAAATAGTTTTCTTGGAATGGTAAAGTAATATTATGAAATAATTAAAGGAAATCATTGACAAATGAATTTTATGGCTTAATCAGTTTTACCATTACGATGGTTTTTCAGTGTACATCTCTATGTACCAACTTCGTCAACAAACTACAGCAAGCCTTTTAAATAGAAGCCTTTACTACAAACAGAATGGCTCATCCGCATTAGATCCGCAGGAATATTATCAGTGATAGTGCAGGCTAATTTGTCATCTAAGGAATGCTTACCTCATGGTTCCGGCTCTTCGGAGATGCAAAACTCAGATTTTGCACCTGTCTGACAGGGATCTCTTAATATACTGTAAAATGGTGAAATTGTTTAATAATTTACAGCTGGATTGATGAAGTAGCGCCTCCCTAGGTGTAAAAGGGAAGGTCCATTGTTTGTCATTGATGCGATGGCACTCCTATCAGCCAATGAAAACGTCTCATAAGCGTGTCAATCACTCAATTTACACCTATTATGGCCTCCAAAATCCTGGCCTATGATTACAAAGAGCGGCGACAGCATCTAGAGCAAACTGGTTACCCAAGGTTCATATGTAACCTTGCGTATTTTACTGCGATAAAAGTTTTATAATTTTTCAGATAATTTCTTTCCACGGTGAATGTTACATCGAATTCCTAGCACAAACTGTAACAAAATCTCAACCTGCAATAGGTTTCGTCTAGAAATTAGACATCGGCACAAGTTAAGAGTTGGCAGAGACATCGTTCCGCATTAATCAGCATTAACCTTCGGAGTTCTTTGAGATAGATGCCCCGCCCATCTTCATTCATATCAAAATCATACCACTAATTCTCGCTAATGTCTACTTATTCATTTTGAAGCACATTTACTATGAGGCCCTCGGCCTGACGGCCTTGGAAATGCAACTGTATTTCTGAAAAACGCGTGAGCATCGCTCAAATTACCTCCAGTCTATTGTACCAGCGAAGCTATGTATTGTCAACTATTACATTTTCGAGAGGGCAACAATTCTTTTTCTTTTGTCAGTTGACTGACGGTAAAGTACTGAGCTTGTGATCAAGCTTAAAGGATTTCTAATGTTTGTTATCAGGCAGAGTAATGTATTGATTCTTTACGATTGGAAGTACAACACATAGTGCTTCTGGGGACATACATACATACATACATACATACATACATACATACATACATACATACATACATACATACATACATACATACATACATACATACATACATACACACACACACACACACACACACACACACACACACACACACACACACACACACACACAAATACATACATACATACATACATACATACATACATACATACATACATACATACATACATACATACATACATACATACATACATAAATAGACGTCAAATAATAACCGAACAAAAAAAAAAAAAAATAAATAAATAAATAAATAAATAAATAAATAAATAAATAAATAAATAAATAAATATAGAGAAAAATATCATAATGACAGAATTTAACATAAGAATTTGTAAAATGTTCCACCAAAATTTTGATGAGAAAAAATTACTGCACTCAAAGAGCTAATACACCGTACAGAAATTCTAAGCATTTGTCGAGTGAGACTGTAAAGATTTGTAAAAATTGATTTTACTTAGTTTTAAATTTTTTAAATAGGTTACAAAATTACAATCCTTACCTGTGGTTAGTTCATCATCGGACATTTGGTTGTTTCTACGTAATGGAGATACCGGTCCGTCAGCTACATTGAAAGATAAAATGGACGGTTACCATTAGTCGTCATGGTAATGCAATTATAAATAACAGTCTTCATGTCAATTTTTAACGAAATATACATTGTGAAAAACATTTCTTAATGTAATTGTGACGCTTTCACATCAGCGTTCATTCCAGAATTTGAGTGAAAACAAAGATATAACAATTGATTCACCGCAAGATGAAGCAACCTGTTAGGTTATAATCTCTGAAATATTTCAAAAATATGTATGTGCCACGTACTGTAGGCAGGACACATGTATTAACCTTCACTTGAGCAGGCACATTTTCGGAACAGTAGCCAACATGTAAACATTTATACAGATCCTAATTACCAATGTTATGTGGGATTGTTTAGCAACTTGACAAAGAAGTGATATCGTCGTTGTGAATGTAAAGAAGTAGAGTATCAAACACTTTGTTACCAAGCCAACAAATCCTCGTTCTTGATGTGAGAGGGAGACAGGATTAACAGACAAAAAAAATCAAATTACCAAACCCTATACAAATCCAAACCAAACTAACAAAACTAAACAACAAACAAAAACAAATAAATGAAAACGAATAAATTGATTAATGACCATTCAATCAAAAACAAACAAAAAACAAACAAATACAAAGTATATAATGAAAAAATAAATAAAAGTCAAATAAACAAACCCGAAAAAACAAAATAAATAAATAAATAAATAAATAAATAAATAAATAAATAAATAAATAAATAAATAAATAAACATAACAGAAAACTATGACAGGAATGAGAGTTAAAGTAATTATAAATGAGAATTGTAAACTGTTGCACCAAAGTTTTGGCGGAGAAAGTTGCTGCACTCAAAAGGCTAATATACCGTACAAAAATTCCAAGTATTTGTGGAGTGGAACTGTTAAGATTTTTGAAATTTGATCAAATTGATCACATTGATCAAATTGACAAAGAAGTGATCTCGTCGTTGTGGATGTAATGGAGTAGGGTATGTAATACTAATCAAGCCAACAAATTCTCGTTCGTGACATTACAGGGAAGCAAGGATCAACAAAACAAAAATAATCAAAGCGAAAAATCCTCCAAGAACCCAACGAAACTAAGAACCTAAACAACAAAAAACAAATAAACAAACAAACAAACAAACAAACAAACAAATAAATAAATAAATAAATAAATAAATAAATAAATAAATAAATAAACTAATGACATGAATGGGAGTTAAAGTAATTGAACAAAAGAATTTGTAGAATGTTGTACTGCAATTTTGCGGGAAAAATTGCAGCGCTCAAAGGGCTATATACCGTACAGAAATTCCAAGCATTTGTCGAGTGTGACTGTAAAGATTTGTGAAAACTGATCATGCTTAGTTTTACTCAGTCTAAATGGGTGACAAAATTCTCGATCTTACCTGTGGTTAATTCATCATCGGACGTTTGGTCGTCTTCAGGTAATAAGGTACGAATATGATAGCTACATTGAAAGATAAAATGAGTGGTTACCATAAGTCTCCATGGGTAATGCAATTAATTCATAACAGACTTGAATTTTTCACAAAATCGTTATTTCGAAAACATTTCTTAATGTCATGGTCACGCTTTCAGATTAGTATAAATTCCAGAATTTGAGTGAAAACAAGATATAACATTGATTTGCCACAAGATGAAGCAACCTGTCAGGTTACAGTCTGGAGTCTTTGATAACGTGACGATTGATAAGATTGAAGGGTAAACCGTGAAATATTAAGAAATATGTAAATCGATGTACCACGTACTTGTGGGCAGGATACATTTATTAACTTACACTTGAGCAGGTTCATTCGTGGAACAGTAGGTAACATGTAATTATTTATCCGGATCTAATTTCCAATGTTGTTTTGGAAATTGTTTATCAACTTGACAAAGCAGTGATCTCGTCGTTGTGAATGTATAAAACAACAAGCATATAAGTAAATAAATAAATATTAGAGAAAACTATGACATGAATGAGAGTTAAAATAATTGAACATAAGAATTATTAAAGTATTGCACTGAAATTTTGGCGCGAAAAAATGCAGTGCTCAAAGTTCTATATACCGTATAGAAATTCCAAGCATTTGTCGAGTGGAACAGTAAAGATTAGTGAAAACTCCTGCTCAGTTTTGTTTCTATATCCATTCCGCGCGTTTTATATACAGTACATACAAATCATACTCATAAATGCATGCACTGGCCGTATGAGTACAATCAAGCGTCCTCTGTGTCTAAGAATGTGACCACAAGAGCTGGCAAGTCCGACGATTTCGATAGTAACGAGGTTCGCAAGCCACATAAGAATTTTCTTGTACATTTGCTCACAACAACAACGTCGAAAGAGTATGCGCCGCGCATCAAAATGAAAACAAGTTTTATCGAACGTACAGACACGGCATAAACCAATAACCAATGTTTGTTTTGCAATTTGTTTACCACGAACAAAACCCATAGTTCCTGACCCTCCTATAGTTTATAGAATAAACGATAACGCCCCTTGACAAATGCCAGTCATCTCATGATTTGATTTTAAAATCAAAGTTGTGCGTTCGTCGCCATAGGGTTAAAAACGTTTTTGGGTCATACTGCAGTACACATTTTTACATAAGTCGCATATGGTTTCAAACCATCTAATCTAAACAATGCAAACAGATACATAATGCAAACAGGTGTTATGGTATTTAAAAATGGATGCCGTACAAAAGTATAATAAATTATTTTCATTCTGTTGTTTTGATTTTTTTATAAGAGTAGAATAATATAAATATCTACTCAAAGTGTGACACATGCGACTGTTCAACACACATATCGTGACGGACATTCTATGCTCTGAAACGTTGTGACAACATGGAAAGGAAACATGGGCGTCTTACCTGACGCGGTCTTTGACGTATAAATCAATAGTGCGCATACTTTAAGATGAACCACAGCGACTGTGTAGATCTGGATGAAAATGACACATGTACGATGCTGATTAGTAAATATGAGAAACGATAGTCACATACAAATAGATAAATATAGAGTGGAACAAAAAACGCAGATTAAAGATATCATAGTATAAACAACTTAAATTGCAAGCAGCTGTAAGTTTTGATGATTTTCAGTATGTTTGTTTAAGGTGGAATTTGACTCGAGGACAAATATTCGGGCTCTCAGACTTTTACAATATTCTCTTGGCCTACCGCTAATGAGGGCTCATTTTTAAGCTTATGGAGTAAATATAGCTTTTACTGACTCAGTTTTGTGATAATCAGGAATGTGATTTCCTCCATCGGGATAACACAGGGATGGCGGCCATTTGAATTTCAAGTGTCGGTAAATATTGGGTAACTTGTTTCCCCAGTACTAAAAATTTGATCCCCTATTTGTATTCTTGATTTTGAAAGAGAATGGTAACGTTAAAAGTTCGCTCGGGAACGTTTGGGCGATATATCAGTCTTTCATTTGTGAGGCAGGGACCATCTTAATTTCGACTCCAGTTTCTCGTTCCACTCTCCAAAGCAGGTTAAAAAATACAGCGTTTAGCTGGTTAACTCGGCCTGTACATGTGTAAACTGCATTGCTATTGGGGACAAGAGAATTGTACTAGGGCTTGGAGTTCAAACGTTAGCAATAGCGGCAAATTATAGTCATATATACACTATGTTGACAAAAGCTTAATGGTTGGTTTTTCAACGTACTTTTGAGAGACGAACATGTATTTGTAATAGCATCAACACAAAAGCATTGTCAAAGGCCATTTCAAGGTACTGCTACTGACGACTCGTTACAGCCGATGATCGGAAAGGTAGCGCATTAAAAATAGTTTCTACGGAATGGCAAGGTAATATTATGATAAAATTAAACGAAATCCTTGACAAATGAATTTTATGGCTTAATCATTATGATGTTTTTCAGTGTAAATCTCTATGTATCAATTGCGTCAACAAACTGCAGCCAGGTCTTTTAAATAGAAGCTATTACTACAAACAGAATGGCTCATCCGCATTAGATCAGCAGGAATATTATCAGTGATAGTGTAGGCTAATTTTTCAACTATGAAGTGCTTACCTCATGGCGCCGAAAAGCAAAACTCAGATTTTGCGCCTGTCTGACAGGGATCTCTTAATATACTGTAAAAATTCTGAAATTTGTTCAATAATTCACATCAGAATTGATGACGTAGCGCCTCCCGAAGTGTAAAAGGGAGGATCCGTTGTTTGTCATTGATGAGTTGGCAATCCTATCAAACAATGGGAACGTCTCATAAGCGCGTCAATCACTCAATTTACGGCCATAAGGATCTCCAAGGAAACAAAAAATCCTGGCCTAAGATGATGAAAAAATATTACAAAGAGCGGCGACAGCATCTAGAGCAAACTGGTTACGCAAGGTTCATTTGTAACCTTGCGTATTTTACTGCAACAAACGTTTTATTAATTTTCATACAATTCTATCCACGATGAATGTTACATCCTATTCCTGGCACATACTGAAACAAAATCTAAACCTGCAATAGGTTTCGTCTGAAAATTAGTCATCGGCACTAGTTAAGGGTTGGCACAGGCATTATTTCGCATTAATCACCGTTAATGTATGGAGTTGTTTGAGTTAGAGGATCAGGGAGTGGAGTACATCACGTAAAGCCACCGTCCATCTTCATTCATATCAAAATCTTGATGACTAATTCTCACTAATGCCTACTCATTTATTTTCAAGCACGTTTACTATAAGGCCCTCAGTCAAACGGCATTGAAAATGTATCTTTCACGTGAGTCAAGTGTATTTCTGAAAGACGTGTAAGCATTGCTCGAATTCTCTCCAGTCTATTGTACCAAACAAGCTATGTATAGTCAACTATATACACTTTCGAGAGGGCAACAATTATGTTTTTGTGAGTGGACTGACTGTAAAATACCGAGCTTGAGAACAAGCTTAAAGAGTTTCTAGTGTTTCATGTCAAGCAGAGTAATGTATGGATGTTTTAAGATGGGAAGTACAATGACACATAGTGCTTCAGGGGATATACGTACTGTTCCCATACTATATAAAAGAATGCATCATGGTAAAGCAAACGGTTATTTGGATTTTCTGGTCAGCTTGATCCAGAAGGGAGAGAGCTTACCCACTTTTATGGAAATGTATATGCAGAAGTACGGGCTGGACGGTTATGCTGAGGAAGAGTAGACGGCGGCCACCCAAGCGGAAAATACGCTAAAAGATAATCAGGCAGGATGGCCGGCTACTTGAAGAGCTTCATGATCAACAAGGATCTGCGCCGAGTGGTCCTGGTTGTAGATGATGCACTGGCAGCACATGTGGTGCGGATGACTGGATTCAGAATCGACAGTCTTATATATGTATTATCGGGACGTACCATTCTATTTGTATATGCGTATGTGTATACATATTTTTGTTTATTTGTATGTTTGTTTTTTGTTTATTAATCCATTTGGTTATTTGCTTGTGTTTGCTTATTATTTATTTACGCAGTTGTATACTTGTTTGTATGTTTGTTTATTTTTTGTTTGCTTGTATGCTTGTTTATTTTTTCCTAGCTGACCTGTGCGCTGACCACTGATCTTAATCCTCGAATTGGCAAAAGAATGGTAGCAAGTTTTCAATGGGAAATGTTTGAGCAAATGTTTAAGATTTTTTTACTTTCGAGGTGCGTACAACCTTTAAAGTAATTTGGAAATGACTTTGTGAACAAACTGACAATGTATTTGAGCATGCAATAGCGGATCAAGCACTGATATTCAACCTGATCCACTGCATAGGTAATCCTAAAGGGGCAATGAAATTTCCTACTGAGTGATCATCCTTTAAGTACATTTGCAAATATGTCTTTGTCAAATCAAGAAAATATGTTTACCCTTGTTCATGCTACCCGCAGCTGGGAGCAGCTACGGTTGGAAGGTACCAACCGGTTTGTTAGACGTGCATGATAATCGGAAGAAATTTTTGTGCGTGCAATGGATAATAATGGAAGTGTTTTACTCGGTTACCTGCTGCAAGCCATGAAAGTGTAAGTTGTCAAAAACTAATCTTGTCCGTGAGGCACACATTCAACGAGAAAGTTAAATTTGATACTCATATGAAAGTACACGCTACAGTGCAGCGTCTCGGCTCAATCTCATGTTGCTGTCGAATGATTTACCAAACATCCTACTAAGCTGGAGAATATCCCAAGTTTTAGACACCTTGGATTGCTGTAAATAATGGTTCTAGGCTGCTGCACGTTGCCGGTACGCGTGCGCGACATTACGGCTGACAGCATGATTGATAGGAGTAAGGGCCATTAACATAATTGAGACCGCAAAACGCGTTGGACAGAATCATGTGTGAGTGACGCATAGACTACGTCAGACTTCACCTATGCCGAGCGGGGTCGGTTAATTCATGGAGCGATCTTTTACTTCCTGCAAAGATTCCCTGGTAGTGTACTTCAGCTCGGAAGGTTTTATCTGATCGGCAGATTGTCATTATTGTCAGCGACTTGAGGAGTCTGAAACTAGGGCTATCCTGTAACCGATAGGCTGCTGGTAAATAATTCGATAAGAACAACGAGTTTCAGCCATCAATCGACTTAAAGCTTCCGAGACACTGCACACAATCACTCACTGGCCGGCCTGATACATAAAAATTTGTATTGTAAAGTTCATTAGCATGCCAATATGCAGAGCTATGGACAAGTTTATTGTGGCTCTCTCCAACCAGCTATCTTGCCCATACCCCCTCCCCCGGATCATTCCTGCACAACAAATACCTGGCATTGTTAATAGCAATTTGTTTTATCTTCCTTATAATCCAGTTAGAACCTACCACAAGTGTTTCTTACACGTTGTCATTCATTACACAATAATCCACACCTCGTCAGTTGTCATGGTTACACATCCTTCAAATCAATTCCATTAATCCAACCTAGCATTCGATGTTTTGTAAAACGTGATAGAAAATCAGATCTTGTCAGCTAAATATCAAAACATGCTTAAGAACACATTTTCTGATGGTGACAGTGCAAGAAACGCAAGAAACGCATTCACACTTAAAGGGGGTGCGTGATAATGCTTGAGAGAAATTACTGAAGAGGAGTGTGAAAGTAGAAGTATATGAAAGTATGTTATTAGGCTGACATGGTCAGGTAGATCGTCTGAGTAACAATAGCAATAACGTCAATATGTTTACTGTTTCCAACAGACAGGCCATCAAAAAAATTGGCCACAACTTCTTGATATAGTTTCATATTTATCGGAAAAGAAATTTAATATTTAGTTTGTCAGACTTGACTCATGAGAATATGTGACAATAATCACTGTCTTTGAATGGCTTTATTTATTTATTCGATATCTTCTTGAAACCGTATATACATGGAATCCATAATAGTGTAATGCACAACAGGAAGATCGAACAGCATGAATGGCGTCAATCATATCGGATTAGTCATTTCCTTGTTGTTGATCATACAGTTACATTACAGTCAAGTTGATGACATTTCGGTCATTTGTCACACAGACGAACAGTTTTAATTCTATACCAGAGAGACGTATCCGATACGGAGTCGCTCATCAATGACGTCATTATTATGAAGACGTAATAATCTCATCATGTGATGTCATCCATATCATCTTCATATAGTCCCATCGGTTAGCAAAGTGTATCTTTTCGAATATAGCCAACTTCCCAATCATTATGTGAGAAGGTAAGTTAAATCAAGTACAAAACACATAGTTCGTACTAGAATAATTGACTACTTCGGATCGTCACCACGGCAACTCGGTAAATTTTCAGAGGTCTGAAGGAATTCATCTTGAATTTTCAGAGGTCTGAAGGAATTCATCTTGTAGCATGGCTCATTAGTCCCATGTGTTTACAAGTCTAGAATTACAAAAAAGTATTTGCTGTTTGAATAAACCTAACAAAGATGTTCGTTGAAATTTAAAACAGAAGGAGTAAATTGTTCCTATCGTCATCTTCCTCACGAGGTGTAACCTTAAAAGACAAATCCGACTTTAAGCCGAATGAAGTTCGTTTACATCGTAATATCATGAGTTATGCCTGTCCTATCAGAGTTGTCAGAAAGTCCGTCATAAATGATAAAAAAGGCGTTTTCCTAAGAAGACGAAACGTCCTCTTTCTCCGAATCTCCGATGAAGCACATTCATTGAAGAGAAATCTGAAACAAAGTTTAGACACCATATACTACAGGTCAGAAACAACAATGGCTTGCGTTGCGATACAGTGAATAGCCTTTTTCCCCGCTTTGCTGTTAGGGCGCTGTATTTCTGTCTGTTCGTCCTCTGGGGGTATAGTTTACGGAAGCATAACCGGATAAACATGCTGTCGATAATAGCTCAGAAATACATGAGACTATAGCGATGGTTTGTAGCCGTCGTTGTCGTTATGCCACATGTTGTTCTTCACAACGACGATGAGGACAACGTTGATGATGATTTTGTCTCCAGTGATAACGTTAATCATATTATCAGTGACAAGCAACAATTATCATACCTGTATGGAATCATCCAATGAGTATTTTTATGTTAAAAGCACAAGTAAGTTACTCCCATTGCAGCTGTTAGTATAAGTGGTAAATACAAGTCGATGGACACAGCACTTGAATCTGTTAAAAAACAAAAATTTAAATCTTCCTCAAATAATTGCAAAAAATTATATAGAATGATAGTGACTAGTTTGTGTTAAAAAACCTTTCCTCCGCAAAAGTTAAACCTATTCTTTGAAGGGCCGAATTTTCTGATTTAAAGCACATCTATTTTTTCTGGCAATAATCTACAAAATAGTTGAAGCCGACAAACAACCAACAACACGCGTATTGCCAATTTAAGTCTCATCAAGTCTCATTAATCCAGCGAGAAGAAAACGTGATTTTCATTCCAGAACATTCTGTGTTCCACCTTTCTCTTGAAAATGTTCCATATTCTAGAATAACCCAAAATTTAGTAGCTTTCGTCGCCATTTCCGCATTTATTTGGCAATATTTTGTGGCCGCCATTTTATTGAGAATTCCATAATTCTTTGAATAATGAGCGATGTTTGCAAACATACGTGCATAAATTTTGCTTCAACAAGCAACCTGTGAGGAATATTTTGCATTGGTATGATTTTTACGGTCTTTTATGCAAGAGTACATATTTCTAATGCCATAAAATGGTAAATAGTATATTTTCAATAATACATTTACGAAACTTTGCCCTGCCTCAAAGTTTGATGAGCCTCGTGCTTTGTCTATGGGCTGGAAAGCCTCCATGCGGGAGGTTTGATTGTTAGTTTTTATTTCGTTCCTTCAATTATGTTACAACTCCATAACTCACGTGAAAGATATTTTTATTTTATTGCCATTTCAAGGTTTTTGGTGTCTTGTGTCGAGTAAAATGAAGTCGACCTTGAACTTTGTAGGTCAAATGACCTGCAACCTAACTGCTTATTAACCCTTTGAGCTCCAAAGTCAATCTTTGTCGCCTTTATAGACTATACCTTAATCAGGTTTTTGCGAAATTTATGATTAAAAAACTGTAACCCATGAAATATTATTTCCATTTGCTCCAAAATTAAAAATAATACAGAAAAATTCATAAGAATTTATAAAAAGTTGCACTGAAATTTTGGCACAAAAATTGCAGCACTCAAAGGGCTAATACACCGTACAGACATTCCACGCATTTGTCGAGCGAAATTGTAAAGATTTGTGAAATCTGATAATGCATAGTTTTACGCAGTCTAAATCGGTGACAAAATTACCTATTTTACCTGTGGTTAATTCATCATCGGACGTTGGGTCCTCTCTAAGTACTGGAGGTACGGATCCATCAGCTACATTGAAAGATAAAATGGGCGGTTACCATTGGTCTTCAGGGTAATTCAAACACTGTTCATGTCAATTTTTAACAAAATATTTATTTCGAAAACATTTCTTAACGTCATAGTAACGCTTTCAGATTAGCGTAAATTCAAGAATTTGAGTGAAAACAAAGATATCAAGATTGATTAACCACAAGATGACGCGGGTACGCAACCTGTCAGGTTATATAATTCCTGAAAAATTTCAAAAATATGTATGTATCACGTACTTGTAGGCTGGACACATGTATTTACCTACACTTGAGCAGGTTCATTTTTGGGACAGTAGGCGACACGTAAACATTTGTCCGGATTCTAATTTCCAATGTTATGTTGGAATTTGTTTAGCAACTCGACAAAGAAGTGATCTCGTCGTTATGAATGAATCGAAATAGAGTACGGAACACTTTCTTATCAATCTAAAAAATTTCGTTCGTGACTGGACAGGAAAGCCAGGATTAACAGCCAAGAATATAAAACACCAAAAACCCAAAAACATCCCAACCATACTAACAACCCTAAACAACACCCCCTCAAAAATGAAAACAGAAAAATGAATAAATAACCAACCAAACCAAAAAAATAAATAAATAAATAAATAAATAAGTAAATGTCAAAAAACCAACCCGAACAAACAAACAAACGAATAAGTAAATAAATAAATAAAGATAAGAGAAAACTATGACAGGAATGAATGAGAGTTAAAGTAATTGAAAATTAGAATTTGTAAAAAGTTGCACCAAAATTATGGCGCGAAAAATTGCTGCACTCAAAGGGCTAATATACTGTACAAAAATTCCAAGCATTTGTCGAGTGGAACTCTAAAGATTTGTGAAAATTGATCATGATTAGTTTTACTTATTTTAAACAGGTTAAAAATTTACAACTCTTACCTGTTGTTAGTTCATCATTGGACATGTGGATGTCCCTAAGTAATGGAGGTACGGGTCCGTCAGCTACATTGAAAGATAAAATGGACGGTTACCATTAGTCTTATGCAATTAATATAGAACAGAGTTTGATAAAAAAAATCATAGCATAAACCCTATAAAGAAACCAACCCAAACTAACAAACCTAAACAACAAAAACCAAATAAACGAAAACAAAAAAATTAATAATTAACCAACCAATCAAACACAAAAAATGTAAATAAAAATAAAAATTATAAACGTGAAATAAACAAACCCGAACAAACAAAAAATAAGTAAATAAATAAATAAATATAAGGTAAAACTATAACATGAATGAGAGCTAAACTAATTGTACATAAGAATTGTAAAATGTTGCACTGAAATTTTGGCGGCAAAAATCGCAGCACTCAAAGGGCTATTATATTATATCATGCTACCATGCGACATTCTGATTGGACGAGAGCTCATTCTTGCGATGCTTAAATACTTTTTTAGCACTGATAGTGCTGGCAAAACGGGCACCTAAACCAGCATGTTCGAAAGTCATCGTTGCATTTGAACGTGCCAATCTAAAACATAGACCCTCGAGAAAAACCGAAACAGTCCGCTTTATTTTAAAAGATCGAAGTCCGAATTTTGATACAGAGATAAAGCACAGGTCTATAACTCACCTCTTGGTGAAAATAATTTGGGATCGATGATGAAAGACATCTCTGAACTGCACATTTGGGTGTTATGTATATCATTGCATTAGGGCAACAGCAGCGCACCGTGCACTTGGCCGGGCAGCGGGAGTCGAGACGCGATATATCCTATCACTCTTTGAAATAAAGCTAGTTTTCGTTCACACACAAATAAATTGACACTTCCTCAAACAGATATTCTTTCCCAAAGTCTAGGCTGTAACAGACCACGATGCTCTAACGATGTAGACCAAGAAGTTCAAAATAACAATTGGATGACATGACTCCTGGCGACTGCGATGAAAGTTGACATCAAATAAAACGAGTGGTGTCAGTGTCCAGCTCTCGATGCATCGGGCAAAACAGTTCTCACAGTTGCAGTCATTGCACGTCTGAATTATTTCAAAACTGTTTGTTTTCTACTACAATTGATGTCAAAATTATCCATCAAATATAGCTCCTGTAACCTCACTGTACCATTTCTGAATGTCGTGACGCTACGGTAGACGTATACGGTACAGAATGGGACACATCTATTATTTTTAGTTGCCAAAAAGCCAGGACTATTTGTTCTTATGTAAATTTACGAAGAAAGTGGTTACTTTTTCTTTTGATTTGAACTCTTGACCCTTTTTGTGTCTGCAGCAGATATATTTGAGTACAGTGTTCACTTTGCATGCAAATCAAACGCAATGTTTATAAACGAAATGCGTATTTTATCGATATCGTAGGATACTGTGTGCGTGTACGTAATCCCGACTTATAAAATGCTCGGTCTCGGGCGCTGAATTTCCGACGTTCGATCTCTCAGAGGTCAGTTTTCTGCATTTTGGGCTTAAACTAATGAAAGTACCCAAATTGGACAACAAAGACACAAACTGTAGCCAAGGAAAGGCCAGTTTTCTGCATTTTGGGCTTAAACTAATAAAGTACCCCAAATAGGACAACAAAGACACAAACTGTAGCCAAGGAAATGTTATGTCCATTTGCTCCAAAATTAAAAAATACACAAAAACTAATAAGAATTTGTAAAATTTTGCACTGAACTTTTTGCAGCACAAATTGCAGCACTCAAAGGCCTAATATACCGCACAGAAATTCCAAGCATTTGTCGAATGGAACTTTAAAGATATGTGAAAACTCATCATGCTTAGTTTTACTTGTATTTAATAGGTGACAAAATACCAATCTTACCTTTAGTTAATTCATCATCGGACGTAGGGTCGTCTCTAGGTACTGGAGGTATGAATCCGTCAGCTACATTGAAAGATAGATAATTTCGAAAAGATTTCTTAATGTCATGGTGACGCTTTCAGATTAGCGTAAATTCAACAATTTGAGGAAAACAAGATATAACGATTGATTCACCGCAAGATGAAGCAACCTGATTTTTAACGTTTTCTGCCGTCACCGGTAATCAGCCTGAAAAGGGGATCGGAGAAATTAGGGTTGGTGATATTTTGATTCCTGTTAACTTTCAGGCAAAGAGCCCTGGAGCCACTCTCGACTCTCGTCTCACAATGATGAATCCTCATGTTGGTCAGATCTGCCGTTCAGCCATTTTCTATTTACGTCGCGTTGCACTTATTCGAAAGTTAGTTAATCGTGTTCACGTATTCAGAATATTGCTCCCAGAATTGTCACTCGTTCTAAACCCACTACACATATCACTCCTGTACTTTAGCAATAACATTGGTTAGCTGTTGCTCAACGCATAATTTTTAGGATTTTAATTGTCACTTACAAATGCATTCATTCCATTGCTCCAAACAACTTTTATGGCATTGTTTCTTTTATATGATCCGAATCGTACTTTGAGATCTGCTGATCAGTTTAAACTCCACCAAAATAGGTCACGTACTAAGAAATGTGGGGATCGTGCTTTCAGTGTTGCGGCCCCCGATCTTTGGAACAATCTTTCACTTAAGGGGAGATGCTCCCCTACTCTCTCTTCTTTTAAATCAAAGCTCAAAAGGCACCTTTTAAAATAAGCCTTTAGTTAATCTTCTTTTGTACTTTTTTGGTTGATTTGATGTTACCAGATGATTTGTTGTGCAAAGTGTTGTTTTTGTTGATTTTAAAATTTTTTACTTGAATATTTTTCATTTAGTTGTGAACGTTTTTGATTTTAGTTGCATATTTTATATTTTTAAATAGCGTCTTTGATCACTTTTTATCACAATGGATGTATACGCATTATAAGTAAATAATCATTATTAACTTACACTTGAGTAGGTCATTTGTGGAACAGTAGGTTACACGTAAACAATTATCCGGATTCTAATTTCCAATGTTATGTTGTAATTTGTTGAGCAACTTTACAAAGAAGTGATCTCGTGAATGTATCAAGCTAACTAAGGACGGAGACGCCAGGATTAACAGACAAAGAAAATCAAAACAAAAACCTTATAAACCAAACTACAAAGCAAAATAACAAATAACGAATAAACGAAAATAAAGAAATAAATAAAACAACCAAGCCAAAACAAAAAACAAACAAACAAACAGACAAATAAATAATAAATAAATAAATAAAAAAATAAAAAAATAAATAAATATCAAACAAACAAACAAACAAACAATGAAACAAGTAAATAACTAAATAAACATAGATGAATGAAACTATGAGATTAATGAGACAAAGTAATTGATCATAAGAATTTGAAAAAATGTTGCACTGAAATTTTGGCGGGAAAAACTGCAGCACTCAAAGGGCTAATATACCGTAGAGAACGGGCGGTTACCATTAGTCTTCATGGTAATTCAATGAATAAATAAGAGTCTTCATGCCAGTGTTTTGCAAAATCTTTATTTTGAAAACATTTCTAATGTCATCTTCACGCTTTGAGATCAGTCTAAAAAATCCAGAATTTGAGTGAAAACAAGATATAACGATTTATTCACCGCAAGATGAAGCAACCTGTCAGGTTACATTCTGCAATCTTTGATGAAGATTGGTAAGATTGTACGCTAAACCATCAAATATTTCAGAAGTATGTATGTACCAGGTACAAAACAAATAAACAAACAAATAAAAAGAAAAAATTGTAACAAAAAATAAACAAACACTTTCTTATCAACTAACTAACTTTCGTTCATAACAGCCAATGGAACCAAGAATTAACAGCCATAGAAAATGAAAACAATCCCCCCCCCGAATATTGACCACACTAACAACACTAAAAATGAAGAAACAAATACATGAAAACAAAAAAAATAATAAATAAACAACCGATCAAAAAACAAAATACACAAAAAACTAGATAAACGTCAAATATATAAAATCAAAAATAACAAAATCTTAAAAAATCCCAACAGAACTAACAATCCTAAACAAAAAAATCCCAAAAATGAAAAAGAAAAGTGAATAAATAACTAACAAGCAATAAATAAATAAATAAATAAATAAATAAATAAATAAATAAATAAATAAATAAATAAATAAATACATAATTAAACAAACCCGAACGAACAAACAATTAAGTAAATAGATAAATAAATATAAGAAAAAACTATGACATGAATGAGAGTTAAACTAATTGAACATAAGATTTGTAAAATGTTTCACCGAAATTTTTGCAGGAAAAATTGCAGCACTCAAAGGGCTAATATACCGTACAGAAATTAAAAGCATTTGTCGAATAGAACTGTAAAGATTCGTGAAAACTGATCATGCTCAGTTTTATTTAGTTTAAATAGGTGATAAAATTACCAATCTTACCTGTGGTTAATCCATCATCGGACGTTTGATTGTCTCTAAGCAATGGAGGTGCGGATCCCTCAGCTACATTGAAAGATAAAATGGGCGTTTACCATTAACACGATTGGAACTAATTTGGGATAATTGGATCTTCGTATTTTTCCAATTTCTCAAAAATCGTAGGTGCCCTATCGCTGAATGTTGCGATACTACAAACTACTTATAAAAACAAGTGTGAAAAGTAAAAACAAAAGCATGTGAGCTTACATTTGCAATATTAAAGACATTAATTCACCATCCATTTATTCTAAATTAGTTTCAATCGTCTTCATTAGTTTTCATGGTGATACAATTAATAAATAACAGTCTTCATGTCAATTTGGAACAAGATATTTATTTCGAAATTTCATCGTAACGCATTCAGATTAGCGTAAATGCCAGGATTTGAGTGAAAACAAGATATAGCAATTGATTCACTGCAAGATGAAGCAACCTGTCAGGTTGCAGTCCGGAGAGTTTGATAAAGATTGGTAAGATTGTAGGCTAAACCGTGAAATATTCCGAGAATATTTCAAGAACATGTAACCTAACTAAATTTCGTCCGTGACAGGACAGGAAGCCAGGATTAACAGCCATAGAATTGAAAAACAACAACCCAAAATAACAACCAAACTAACAACCCTTAAGAAAGAAAACAAACAAAAAATGAAAATAAAAATGAATGAATAAACAACCAATCAAAAAACAAAATAAACAAAGAATAAATAAATAAAAATCAAATAAACAAACCCGAACATAAGAGGAAACTATAACATGAATGGGAGTTAATGTTATTAAACATCACCTGCACCATATTCAAGATGTGACGTCAGTATCACCACCCACTTTGTGACTAATGATATTGAAGTCACGTCTTCTTTATGTTGCATGAGTTGTTCGGTAAATTCATTAAAATCTATTTTTTTCTATTTATTTATGTATTTTTTCGTTTGTTATTTATATGTTATATATACTTTTGGTTTGATCGGTTGTTTGTGTATTTGTTTTTTAATTATTTGTAAGTTTTGTTGTTTTTGGAGATTTGTTTGCTATGTTTACATGTTCCTTTGCTTATCCTGGCTTCCCTGTGGTAAGAAAGTCACAATTCGCCAACTTTTCGTGTCATTTGTCGTTTAATGGTGAATTATAAATGGATGTTTGAGATCAATATGTCAAAGGAGTTACTGAGATAAAAAATATCACTTACCACAGTGGTTTGTACTGTCTTCTGAATGATCGAGTTTTAAGCAAGAGTCGTTGTTGTCCGTTAGTGGAGTTGTTGTCTCGCCGGTCACCGTGATGACCGCACAGAGGTATATGTGCGTACAGCCCAAAAAGCCAACCATATTTTCAGTCTGGTTCGTTAGAGAATGCTTTCCATTTTGCTTAATGCTGACTGCAGTAAATGGAAACACTGCTGTTTCCCTTGATGCATCGGTGCCGTCCCCGTAGTCGTTTGTGGCTGTGTAGTATAGCTTGATGCCGGTAACTACACCGCCACTTCCACCAATATCGCAGATGTCGAGATCAAAGGTGATAGTGGCTCCCGATGCACAATCTATGGTCGTAGTAGGATCTTTAATCGTAAGTGTCCCGCTGGAGATGTCTGCAAAGAGGACACGTATGAGAAGACACTCATTAGTTGTTTCGAGGCCTCATTTACATTACGTATGATTGAACCATGGATAACCGAAGAATTGTGTTTATTGTTCGTGGTAAATAAAAGCAAAACAACAACAACAACCCCCTCTCAATCCCAAACCTAGTCTTTTGGATTTTTTTCACTTGAGCTTGGTAGAAATAATATGAATTCGTCTCGCTCCTGCTCACTTTTGTTTCTATATCCATTCCACGCTTTTATATGCAGTTCCAAAACATAATCATAAACGCATGCAAAGGCAGTATGAGTACGATCAAGCTCCCTCTGTATCTAAGAACTTGACTACAGGAGATGCCAAGTCCCAACGATTTCCATAGTAACGAATTTATCAAGCCACATAAAGATTTTCTTGTACATTTGCTCACAACAACGTCGAAAGAGCATGCGCTGCACATCAAAACGAAAACAATTTTATCTAATGTACACAACGTTAACACGGCATAAACAAATAACCAATGTTGTTTTCCAATTTTATTTAGCATGAACAAAACCCATAGTTCCTGACCCTCCAATAATTTATAGAATAAACAATAACGCCCCTTGAAAAATGCCATGTTATCGCATGATTTAATTTTAAAATCAAAGTTGTGCGTTCGTCGCCATAGGGTTAAAAAAAAACGTTTTAGGGTCAAACTTCAGTACGCATTTTTACATGAGTCGCATTTGGTTTCAAACCATCTTATAGAAACTAATGCAAACAGAAACATGTTATGGCATTTATAAATGGATGCCGTAGAAAAGTACAATGAATTCACTTCATTCTGTTGTTTTGATTTTTTAACAGAGTAGAACAAGAGAAATATCTACTCAAAGTGTAACATATGTGATTATAACACACTATTTGCTAATTCTGTGTCGGGATTCACCAGAATACGTCACGTGACGAGAAATTAGATACGTTTATTCACCATCGAATCGACAAAAGTGACGTAAGAGGGTAATTTTTTGAAAACTATTTCCCTAGGGAAATAGTTTAGACCAAATTTTGATAAGTGCCCGGTCATGTGACCGTAGTGTCGTCTACAACTTTGCAACAATGGCTAGGTGTAGAGATTGGCTGGTCCCCACGTCAGTGACAAGCACAAAGAGGCAGGTAATGGCAAACCGCTATATATCAAATTACGATATCTGATTGGTTGAACCCTGGGGCGCTGTCATTGGCTGTTCAATTTTAGTTGGAAGTAAAGCTAAAATTATCATAGTTTTACGATGCGAACGTGGCTAGAATTTAAGCAAGGATTTAATAACCATGCTTACAAATTTTGAAATATTGGCAGCTACCAGACTAGACTAAAAAGCACGCGAGAAAAAAGGATGCACTTTGTGCGGAAATGCTCAATTAACAACTTCCGGGAGACCAAAAACCAGCACATTTCAAAATGGCGGTTTGCCTGTATCTGCGTCTTACTACGTGCTGCTCTTCCGGTCACGTCAGACGCAGTGATCAGCGAAGTGTGTAGAACGTTACATGCGTCCGGGATGAGCGACGGGCCTCTCTCTAAAACAGATTTTCCAACATTTTCCAACATTCCAACAGCGTAGGACTTGAACAGCTCATCGACCAAAAAGATTCAAGTGCAACCAAGGATTGTTGCTGGGTATGCTTAGGATATTTTTCGAAAAAAGTGGTACCACATACAACTGTAAGCGCTGTGGAAATATCGCCAAGTAGACTTGTCACAATGGATTGTTGTGGAGCAAAATATCAAAACACATTAAAAACTATAACATAAAAAAACATTAGCGTGTGGTGTGTTATTAAACACCTATAACCTTGACTTTATTCGAGCTATAGCGCCCGTCTATTATCCCTCGTGGCCGTGTGTTACCAGAAACACATCGCTATACCCCTCAGCCTACGGCCTCTGGCAATAGCGATGTGTTTCTGGTAACACACGGCCCCTCGGGGTAATAGACGGGCGCTAAAGCCCTCATGACCAGGCAATAGGTGTTTACTATTGAACACACCTATCGTGAAGGACATTCTATTCTCTGAAACATTGTGATTACTGGGAAAGAAAACATGGGCGTCTTACCTGCCGTGGCCGTACAAATCAATAGTGCGCATACTTCAAAGATGAACCAGAGTGACTGCGTAGATCTGAATGAAAATGACACATGTACGATGCTGATTAGTAAATATGAGAAACGATAGTTACATACAAATAGATAAACATAGAGTGGAACATTAACTGCAAATTAAAGATATCATAGTGTAAACAACTTAAAGGGTGAGTAGCTCTGACTTTTGATGATTTGCAGTATTTTTGTTAAGGTGGAATTCGCTTCGGGGACGGATATTAGGCCTCTGAAACTTTTACAATATTCTCTTGGCCTACCGCTTATAAGGACTCATTTTAAGATGATGGGGTAAATATAGCTTTTGCCGAATCAATTTTGTCAAAGTCGGAAATATGTCATTTCCCCATTGAGATAACACATGGACGGGGCCATTTTGAAATTAAAGAGTCGGTATATTTTTGACCATTCGTTTCTCCATTACTAAAAATTTGATCCCTATTTGTATTCTTGATTTTGAAAGAGAATGGTAACGTTCAAAGTTCGGTCTGGGAACGTTTTGGCGAAATTTTGGTCTTTCATTTTCGAGGCACGAACCACCTTAATTTAGAATTACAGTTTCTCAGTCTACTCTCCAAAGCAGGTTGAAATACACAGCGTTTTGATGGTTAACTCGGCCTCTACATGTGAAAACTGCATTGCTAATGGGGACAAGAGAATTCTACCACGGACTAGAGTTCAGACGTTAGCAATAGCGGCGAATCATATTCATATACACACTGTGTTGACAAAAGCTAAATGGTTGGTGTTTCAACGTGTTTTTGAGAGAAGAACATGTATTTGCAATCGAGTCAAGACAAAAGCATTGCCAAACGCCATTACAAGGTACTGCTACTGACGACTCGTTACAGCCGATGATCGGGAAGGTAGCGCATGGAAAATAGTTTTCTTGGAATGGTAAAGTAATATTATGAAATAATTAAAGGAAATCATTGACAAATGAATTTTATGGCTTAATCAGTTTTAACATTACGATGGTTTTTCAGTGTACATCTCTATGTACCAACTGCGTCAACAAACTACAGCAAGCCTTTTAAATAGAAGCCTCTACTACAAACAGAATGGCTCATCCGCATTAGATCCGCAGGAATATTATCAGGGATAGTGCAGGCTAATTTGTCATCTAAGGAATGCTTACCTCATGGTTCCGGCTCTTCGGAAATGCAAAACTCAGATTTTGCACCTGTCTGACAGGGATCTCTTAATATACTGTAAAATGGTGAAATTGTTTAATAGTTTACAGCTGGATTGATGAAGTAGCGCCTCCTAGGTGTAAAAGGGAAGGTCCATTGTTTGTCATTGATGAGATGGCACTCCTATCAACCAATGAAAACGTCTGACAAGCGTGTCAATCACTCAATTTACACTCATAATGGCCTCCAAGGAAACAAAAAATCCTGGCCTATGATTACAAAGAGCGGCGACAGCATCTAGAGCAAACTGGTTACCCAAGGTTCATATGTAACCTTGCGTATTTTACTGCGATAAAAGTTTTATAATTTTTCAGATAATTTCTTTCCACGGTGAATGTTACATCGAATTCCTAGCACATACTGTAACAAAATCTCAACCTGCAATAGGTTTCCTCTAGAAATTAGACATTGGCACAAGTTAAGAGTTGGCAGAGACATCGTTCCGCATTAATCAGCATTAACCTTCGGAGTTCTTTGAGATAGATGCCCCGCCCATCTTCATTCATATCAAAATCATACCACTAATTCTCGCTAATGTCTACTTATTCATTTTGAAGCACATTTACTATCAGGCCCTCGGCCTGACGGCCTTGGAGAATGCAACTGTATTTCTGAAAAACGCGTGAGCATCGCTCAAATTACCTCCAGTCTATTGTACCAGCCAAGCCATGTATTGTCAACTATTACATTTTCGAGAGGGCAACAATTCTTTTTCTTTTGTCAGTTGACTGACGGTAAAGCACTGAGCTTGTGATCAAGCTTAAAGGATTTCTAGTGTTTGTTATCAGGCAGAGTAATGTATTGATGCTTACGATTGGAAGTACAACACATAATGCTTCAGGGGACATACATACATACATACATACATACATACATACATACATACATACATACATACATACATACATACATACATACATACATACATACATACATACATACATACATACATACATACATACATACATACATACATACATACATACATACATACATACATACATACATACATACATACATACATACATACATACATACATACATACATACATACATACATACATACATACATACATACATACATACATACATACATACATACATACATACATACATACATACATACATACATACATACATACATGCATACAGACAGACAGACAGACAGACAGACAGACAGACAGACAGACATGTACGCTTGCATCATGCACGCGTATACATATTTTTCTTAGTAGGCTTATCCCACGTATTAGAAACATAGAGATCTGTCTCAGTCGCACAATATGCGGTTACTTCAAGGGCTAGTCAATTCGCTACTTGCAGCTTCTTGATTCAGGAAGAATCGTGCGAAGACGTCGTGTATGTTCACTACATAGGCACTTGACGTTAGTCTGAGTACATACTACAGACCAACGAGATGCCAGGCGATAGACTTAACACCCCTTAAAAAGTTTGGGCAGATACTACAACCTTGATAAAAGTTGATAACAAGAGAGAGAGAGAGAGAGAGAGAGAGAGAGAGAGAGAGAGAGAGAAGAGAGAGAGAGAGAGAGAGAGAGAGAGAGAGAGAGAGAGAGAGAGCGACTATAGCGCCTGCCAGAGTGATTGGCCTTCCGGTTAATAGTTTTCCGATTTTGTATCCCAGTTATTTATCATGAGAGATCAGGGGTCAGCTGACGGAGACCCATACTTCTACAGGTGCCTCCAAAATTCTCTTAAAATTTCACGAAAACTGTTCTTGGTTTTCCCTTACAAATCAAGTTTAAAGATTTTTAAAGTTTTGTTGACACAGTTGGCGTTCGTGTGAAGCAATGGGCGTCTCTTTGGAGCAGCGGAGAGCGAAAATTGGATGTTTCACGCAACGGAGGAAAAGACTGTGGAGACCGCCATGCATAACAATGAGAAGAGGCTACGTGTCATTGTTTCTGAAGCTGGTCTTGTTCACGCTACTCCTCAGTGCTGGTGACATAGAGTCCAACCCTGGACCAAGGACTACAAACAATGCTCCATCTGACAGAGTTACGAGGCAAACAAAGTTAAGTGAAGTTGGTATTGATACTTCTGAAAACCCAGCTATGACTCAAAGTCATGATATTAAGAAAATACTCAGTCAACTTGCCGCCCTCCGTCAAGATTTGTCGGGTAAGTTTGAGCAGTTAAATAATTCTGTGGATAATCGCTCAAATGCTTTTTCCAAGATCAAGGATACCAATTTGACCACAGAATACTTTGGAGATCTTTACCTAAATTTTCCTTGGCCCTACAAAATACTGTTGCGCTTTCGGAGGACAAGCGAAGGTTAGGGGAAGACCTTCAGGGGTCACATTATGACTAAGGTAAATAGAGTCAAATTGACAACAGAGCCTGTGGCAATGACTACAAATAGCGAGTATCCTTTTGATTGCGAGGTGTGCCTCTATAAAGATGAAAATATCTTACACTTCGCCACATCTTCAGGAGTCTGTTCATGGTTAAGGCTGTTAAGGTCGAAAGTGAAAGAATAAACTTTTTTTCAAATTTTCCTCAATAAAACTGTCAACCATTCTTTCATCGAATCAAGAATAGAAATCAGGTGTCCCTATGCAAAACTTGGAACTCGAGAAGCAAATGGCCTAACATAAAATTCAAAATGGCCGCCCTCCCTGTCCTAAGTCAATGGCGAAAAATACAATTTTCGATTTTCGAAGAACTAAGACGGTGAATATTCTTCTTAGTGAAAGGGCTTTAAAATAACCCCACCAATAGGTGGTACTTCTGAAAAGAATTATAAAAAATTAGAGTCCAAATATTTGTCCCGCTGCTCATTTTACCGTTACTATACGCCTCGTCGTTTAAATATTTATGGAAGGTATGGAAGGTTACGAGTCACGGCGGAGCTACACTGCTCAACGCGCAGTGTAGGCAGCTGGTTCTTTCCGGTCGGAATAGCTTTTGCCAACATGGACATTCTAAAAAATACTATACGGTCTGCCCCTGTCTCTCTGTGTCTCTGTCTGTCTGTCCCCTAATTTCGAAACATCAAAACTCTCTCCATTGAACTCATAAAATGAATATTTTCACAAATTTTCACATATCACATATCTTTACTTGTTATTGCGTTCGAGAGTGTATACTCGTCTCCAGTAGAGAAACTGCAGATCAAAATTTCGTAATGACGAAAGGACAAATAGGAACAAAGGAATAGAATTTAGGGTCACATGTTAAATGAGATGATGACTGGAGTTCATTTTGTGATGGAGAAAATGCAAGCGACGCATTCACACTTAAGGTGAGTGCGTGACAATGTTGGAGGGAAATTACTGATGAGGAGTGTGGAAGTAGAAATATAAGAAAGCATGTTATTAGGCTGACATGATCAGGCAGATCGTCTGAGTTACAATAGCAATGACGTCAATATGTGTACTGTTTCCAACAGACTGACCATCAGAAAAATTCGCCACAACCTCTTGATGTAGTTTCATTTTTATCGGAAAAAGTTTAATATTTAGTTTGTCAGACGCTGACTTATGAAAAAATGTGACAATAATCATTGTCTTTTTATGGTTTTATTTATTAATTCTGTATATTCTGGAAACCGTATATACAGGGAATCCATAATAGTGTAAAGCACAACAGGAAGACCGAACAGACATGAATGGTGTCAATCATATCGGATTCGTCATTTCCTTATTGTTGATCATACAGTTACATTACAGTCAAGTTGATGACATTTCGGTCATTTGTCACATCAGACGAACAGTTTTAATTCTATACCAGAGAGACGTATCCGATACGGAGTCGCTCATCAATGACGTCATTATTATGAAGACGTAATAATCTCATCATGTGATGTCATCCATAGCATCTTCATATAGTCTCATCGGTAAGCGAAGTGTATCTGTTTGCGAATACAGCCAACTTCCCCATCATGATGTGAGAAGTTAAGTTAAATCAAGTACAAAACACATAGTTCGTACTAGAATAATTGACTTCGGATTGTCTTCACGGCAACTTGGTAAAAATTTTAAGAGGTCTGAAGGAGTTCATCTTGTAGCATAGCTCGTTAGTCCCATGTGTTTACCAGTCCAGAATTACAAGAAATTATTTGCTGCTTGAATAAACCTAACAGAAATGCTCATTCAAATTTAAAACAGGAGAAAATTGTTCCTATCGTTATCTTACTTACGAGTTATAACCTTAAAAGACAAATCCGACTTTCAGTCGAATGTAATGCGTTTACATCGTAAGTATCAGGAGTTATGCCTGTCCTATCAGAGTTGTCAGAAAGTCCGTCATAAATGATAGAAAGGCGTTTTCCTAAGAAGACGAAACGTCCTCCTTCTGCGAATCTTAGATGAGTACATTCATTGAAGCGGAATCTGAAACAAAGTTTAGACACCATATAATATAGGTCAGAAACAGCAATGGCTTGCGTTGCGATATAGTGAATATATAGCCTTTTCCCGCTTTGCTGTGAGGGCTCTGTATTTCCGTCTGTTCTTCCGCAGGGGGGTATAGTTTACGGAAGCATAACCGGATAAACATGCTGGCGATAATAGCTCAGAAATACATGATACTCTAGCGGTGGTTTGTAGCCGTCGTTGTCTTTTTGCCACATGTTGTTCTTCACAAGACGATGAGGACAACGGTGATGATGATTTTGTCTCCAGTGATAACGTTAATGGTATTTTCAGTGACAAGCAACAATTATCATACCTGTATGGAATCATCCAATGAGCGTTTTTATTTTAAAACCACAGGTACGTTACTCCCATTACAGCTGTGAGTATGAGTGATAAATAAACGTCGATGGAAATAGCACTTGAATCTGTTAAAAAAACACAAAATTTAAGTCTTCCACGCATTTGTCGAGCGGAATTGTAAAGATTTGTGAAATCTGATCATGCATAGTTTTACTCAGTCTAAATGGATGACAAAATTACCTATCTTACCTGTGGTTAATTCATCATCGGACGTTGGGTCCTCTCTAAGTAATGGTTGTACGGATCCCTCAGCTACATTGAAAGATAAAGTGGGCGGTTACCATTGGTCTTCAGGGTAATTCAAACAGTGTTCATGTCAATTTTTAACAAAATATTTGTTTTGAAAACATTTCGTAATGTCATCGTGACGTTTTCAGTAAACGTAAATTCCAGAATTTGAGTGAAAACAAAGATATAACGATTGATTCACCGCAAGAAGAAGCAACCTGTCAGGTTATTATCCATGAAATATTTCAAAAATGTGTATGTACCATGTACTTGTATGCAGGACACATGTATTAACCTACACTTGAGCAGGCACATTTTCGGAACAGTAGCCAGCATGTAAACATTTATACAGATCCTAATTACCAATGTTATGTGGGATTTGTTTAGCAACTTGACAAAAAAGTGATATCGTCGTTGTGAATGTAAAGAAGTAGAGTATCAAACACCTTGTTACCAAGCCAACAAATCCTCGTTCTTGATGTGAGGGGGAGACAGGATTAACAGACAAAAAAATCAAATTATCAAACCCTATACAAATCCAAACCAAACTAACAAAACTAAACAACAAACAAAAACAAATAAATGAAAACGAATAAATTGATTAATAACCATTTAATCAAAACAAAACAAAAAACCAAACAAATACAAAGTATATAATGAAAAAAATTAAATAAAAGTCAAATAAACAAACCCGAAAAAAACAAGAAATAAATAAATAAATAAATAAATAAATAGACATAACAGAAAACTATGACAGGAATGACAGTTAAAGTAATTGAAAATAAGAATTTGTAACTGTTGCACCATTGCACCAAAATTTTGGCGAGAAAAATTGTTGCCCTAGAAGGGCTAATAAACTGTACAAAAATTCCAAGCATTTGTGGAGTGGAACTGTGAAAATTTTTGAAAATTGATCATGCTTAATTTCACATATTTTAAGAAAGTTACAAATTAACAATTCTTACCTGTGGTTAGTTCGTCCTTGGACTTTGGGTCGTCTCTGGATAATGGAGGTACGGATCCCTCTGCTATATTGAAAGATAAAATGGGTGATTACCATTAGTCTTTATGGTAATTAATAAATAACAGTCTTCGTGTCAATTTTTAACAAAATCGTTAGATGTAAAACGTTTCTTAATGTTATCGTAACGCTTTCAGCTTAGCGTTAATTCCAGAGTTCGAGTGAAAACAAAATATACAAATTGATTAACCGCAAGATGAAGCAACCTGTCAGTTGTAGTTCAGACTATTTGATAGATTGGTAAGAATGAAGGATAAACCGTGAAATATTTCAGAAATATGTAGATCTATGTACCACGTACCTGTAGGCAGGATATATGTATTAACTTACACTTGAGCAGGTTTATTCGTGGAACAGTAGGTAACATGTAATTATTTATCCGGATCTACTTTCCAATGTTATGTTGGAATTTGTTTAGCAACTTGACAAAGAAGTGATCTCGTCATTTGGTATTGAATACTAATCAAGCCAACAAATTCTCATTCGTCACATGACATGGAAGCAAGGATTAACAAAAAAAAAAAAAATTAGCGAAAAACCCTCCAAGAAGCCAACGAAACTAAAAACCTAAACAATAAAAAAGAAATAAGCGAAAAAAAATGGATAAATAACATTCCAATAGAAACCAATACCAACAAACAAACAGACAAACAAATAAATAATGATAAAAAATAAACGTCAAATAACAATCCGTGAACAAACAAACATATAATAAATAAATAAAATAAATAAATAAATAAATAAATAAATAAATAAATAAATAAATAAATAAATAAATAAATAAATCTCGTACGTGACAGGACTGGGAAGACAGGATTAACAGCTATTGAAAGTGAAAACAAATAAATCCAAAATCAAAATCAAAATAACAACCCTAAGCAAAAAAAACCCCAAAAAAATGAAAATAAAAAAAATGAATAAATAACCAACCAAACAAAAAATATACAAACAAAATACATACATACAAACATACATACATACATACATACATACATACATACATACATACATACATACATACATACATACATACATACATACATACATACATACATACATACATACATACATACATACATACATACATACATACATACATACATACATACATACATACATACATACATACATACATACATACATACATACATAGACGTCAAATAAATAAACCGAACAAAAAACAAACAAAAAGTAAATAAATAAAAAATAAATAAATAAATAAATAAATAAATAAATAAATAAATAAATAAATAAATAAATAAATAAATAAATAAAAGAGAAAAATATCATAATGACAGGAATTTAACATAAGAATTTGTAAAATGTTCCACCAAAAATTTGATGGGAAAAATTACTGCACTCAAAGAGCTAATACACCGTACAGAAATTCTAAGCATTTGTCGAGTGAGACTGTAAAGATTTGTAAAAATTGATTTTGCTTGTTTTACATTTTTTAAATAGGTTACAAAATTACAATCCTTACCTGTGGTTAGTTCATCATCGGACATTTGGTTGTTTCTACGTAATGGAGATACCGGTCCGTCAGCTACATTGAAAGATAAAATGGACGGTTACCATTAGTCGTCATGGTAATACAAATTATAAATAACAGTCTTCATGTCAATTTTTAACGAAATATACATTGTGAAAAACATTTCTAATGTAATTGTGACGCTTTCACATCAGCGTTCATTCCAGAATTTGAGTGAAAACAAAGATATAACGATTGATTCACCGCAAGATGAAGCAACCTGTTAGGTTATAATCTCTGAAATATTTCAAAAATATGTATGTGCCACGTACTTGTAGGCAGGACACATGTATTAACCTTCACTTGAGCAGGCACATTTTCGGAACAGTAGCCAACATGTAAACATTTATACAGATCCTAATTACCAATGTTATGTGGGATTTGTTTAGCAACTTGACAAAGAAGTGATATCGTCGTTGTGAATGTAAAGAAGTAGAGTATCAAACACTTTGTTACCAAGCCAACAAATCCTCGTTCTTGATGTGAGAGGGAGACAGGATTAACAGACAAAAAAAATCAATTACCAAACCCTATACAAATCCCAACCAAAGTAACAAAACTAAACAACAACAAAAACAAATAAATGAAAACGAATAAATTGATTAATGACCATTCAATCAAAAACAAAACAAAAAACAAACAAATACAAAGTATATAATGAAAAAATAAATAAAAGTCAAATAACCAAACCCGAAAAACAATAAATAAATAAATAAATAAATAAATAAATAAATAAATAAATAAATAAATAAATAAATAAACATAACAGAAAACTATGACAGGAATGAGAGTTAAAGTAATTGAAAATGAGAATTTGTAAACTGTTGCACCAAATTTTTGGCGGAGAAAGTTGCTGCACTCAAAAGGCTAATATACCGTACGAAAATTCCAAGTATTTGTCGAGTGGAACTGTTAAGATTTTTGAAAATTGATCAAATTGATCACATTGATCAAATTGACAAAGAAGTGATCTCGTCGTTGTGGATGTAATGGAGTAGGGTATGTAATACTAATCAAGCCAACAAATTCTCGTTCGTGACATTACAGGGAAGCAAGGATCAACAAAACAAAAATAATCAAGGCGAAAAATCCTCCAAGAACCCAACGAAACTAAGAACCTAAACAACAAAAACAAATAAACAAACAAATAAATAAATAAATAAATAAATAAATAAATAAATAAATAAATAAATAAATAAATAAATAAATAAATAAATAAATAAACTATGACATGAATGGGAGTTAAAGTAATTGAACAAAAGAATTTGTAGAATGTTGTACTGCAATTTTTGCGGGAAAAATTGCAGCGCTCAAAGGGCTAATACCGTACAGAAATTCCAAGCATTTGTCGAGTGTGACTGTAAAGATTTGTGAAAACTGATCATGCTTAGTTTTACTCAGTCTAAATGGTGACAAAATTCTCGATCTTACCTGTGGTTAATTCATCATCGGACGTTTGGTCGTCTTCAGGTAATGAAGGTACGAATATGATAGCTACATTGAAAGATAAAATGAGTGGTTACCATAAGTCTCCATGGGTAATGCAATTAATTCATAACAGACTTGAATTTTTCACAAAATCGTTATTTCGAAAGCATTTCTTAATGTCATGGTCACGCTTTCAGATTAGTATAAATTCCAGAATTTGAGTGAAAACAAGATATAAACAATTGATTTGCCACAAGATGAAGCAACCTGTCAGGTTACAGTCTGGAGTCTTTGATAACTTGACGATTGATAAGATTGAAGGTAAACCGTGAAATATTTAAGAAATATGTAAATCGATGTACCACGTACTTGTGGGCAGGATACATTTATTAACTTACACTTGAGCAGGTTCATTCGTGGAACAGTAGGAAATATGTAATTATTTATCCGGATCTAATTTCCAATGTTGTTTTGGAAATTGTTTATCAACTTGACAAAGCAGTGATCTCGTCGTTGTGAATGTATAAAACAACAAGCATATAAGTAAATAAATAAATATTAGAGAAAACTATGACATGAATGAGAGTTAAAATAATTGAACATAAGAATTATTAAAGTATTGCACTGAAATTTTGGCGCGAAAAATGCAGTGCTCAAAGTTCATATACCGTATAGAAATTCCAAGCATTTGTCGAGTGGAACAGTAAAGATTAGTGAAAACTCCCTGCTCAGTTTTGTTTCTATATCCATTCCGCGCGTTTTATATACAGTACATACAAATCATACTCATAAATGCATGCACTGGCCGTATGAGTACAATCAAGCGTCCTCTGTGTCTAAGAACGTGACTACAAGAGCTGGCAAGTCCCGACGATTTCGATAGTAACGAGGTTCGCAAGCCACATAAGAATTTTCTTGTACTTTTGCTCACAACAACAACGTCGAAAGAGTATGCGCCGCGCATCAAAATGAAAACAAGTTTTATCGGACGTACAGACACGGCATAAACCAATAACCAATGTTTGTTTTGCAATTTGTTTACCACGAACAAACCCATAGTTCCTGACCCTCCTATAGTTTATAGAATAAACGATAACGCCCCTTGACAAATGCCAAGTATCTCATGATTTTATTTTAAAATCAAAGTTGTGCGTTCGTTAAAAACGTTTTTGGGTCATACTGCAGTACACATTTTTACATAAGTCGCATATGGTTTCAAACCATCTAATGTAAACTAATGCAAACATATACATAATGTAAACAGGTGTTATGGTATTTAAAAATGGATGCCGTACAAAAGTATAATAAATTATTTTCATTCTGTTGTTTTGATTTTTTTATAAGAGTAGAATAATATAAATATCTACTCAAAGTGTGACACATGCGACTGTTCAACACACATATCGTGACGGACATTCTATGCTCTGAAACGTTGTGACAACATGGAAAGGAAACATGGGCGTTTACCTGACGCGGTCTTTGACGTATTAATCAATAGTGCGCATACTTTAAAGATGAACCACAGCGACTGCGTAGATCTGAATGAAAATGACACATGTACGATGCTGATTAGTAAATATGAGAAACGATAGTTACATACAAATAGATAAATAAAGAGTGGAACAAAAAACGCAGATTAAAGATATCATAGTATAAACAACTTAAATTGCAAGCAGCTGTAAGTTTGATGATTTTCAGTATGTTTGTTTAAGGTTGAATTTGACTCGAGGACAAATATTCGGGCTCTCAGACTTTTACAATATTCTCTTGGCCTACCGCTTATGAGGGCTCATTTTTAAGCTTATGGAGTGAATATAGCTTTTACCGACTCAGTTTTGTGATAATCAGGAATGTGATTTCCTCCGTTGAGATAACACAGGAAGGGCGGCCATTTTGATTTTCAAGTGTCGGTAAATATTGGGTAATTTGTTTTCCATTACCTAAATTTGATCCCCTATTTGTATTCTTGATTTTGAAAAAGAATGGTAACGTTCAAAGTTCGCTTGAGGAACGTTCTGGCGAAAGTTCAGTCTTTCATTTTCGAGGCACGAACCACCTTAATTTAAAATTACAGTTTCTCATTCTACTATCCAAAGCAGGTTGAAATACACAGCGTTGAGATGCCTCTACAATGTGTTAGCTGCATTGCTAATGAGGACAAGAGAATTCTACCACGGACTAGAGTTCAGACGTTAGCAATAGCGGCGAATTATATTCATATACACACTGTCTTGACAAAAGCTAAATGGTTGGTGTTTCAACGTACTTTGAGAGAAGAACATGTATTTGCAATTGAGTCAAGACAAAAACATTGACAAACGCCATTAAAAGGTACTGCTACTGACGACCCGTTACAACCGATGATCGGCAAGGTAGCGCATGGAAAATAGTTTTCTACGGATGGTAAAGTAATATTATGAAATAATTAAAGGAAATCATTGACAAATGAATTTTTATGGCTTAATCAGTTTTACCATTATGATGTTTTTCAGTGTACATCTCTATGTACCAACTGCGTCAACAAACTACAGCAAGCCTTTTAAATAGAAGCCTTTACTACAAACGGAATGGCTTATCCGCATTAGATCCGCAGGAATATTATCAGTGATAGTGTAGGCTAATTTGTCATCTAAGGAATGCTTACCTCATGGTTCCGGCTCTTCGGAAATGCAAAACTCAGATTTTGCTCCTGTCTGACAGGGATCTCTTAATATACTGTAAAATGCTGAAATTGTTCAATAATTTACAGCAGGATTGATGAAGTAGCGCCTCCCTAGGTGTAAAAGGGAAGGTCTTTTGTTTGTCATTGATGAGTTGGCACTCCTATCAACCAATGAAAACGTCTGACAAGCGTGTCAATCACTCAATTTACACCTATTATGGCCTCCAAAATCCTGGCCTATGATTACAAAGAGCGGCGACAGCATCTAGAGCAAACTGGTTACCCAAGGTTCATATGTAACCTTGCGTATTTTACTGCGATAAAAGTTTATAATTTTTCAGATAATTTCTTTCCACGGTGAATGTTACATCGAATTCCTAGCACATACTGTAACAAAATCTCAACCTGCAATAGGTTTCCTCTAGAAATTAGACATCGGCACAAGTTAAGAGTTGGCAGAGACATCGTTCCGCAGTAATCAGCATTAACCTTCGGAGTTCTTTGAGATAGATGCCCCGCCCATCTTCATTCATATCATATCATACCACTAATTCTCGCTAATGTCTACTTATTCATTTTGAAGCACATTTACTATCAGGCCCTCGGCCTGACGCCTTGGAAATGCAACTGTATTTCTAAAAAACGCGTGAGCATCGCTCAAATTACCTCCAGTCTATTGTACCAGCCAAGCTATGTATTGTCAACTATTACATTTTCGAGAGGGTAACAATTCTTTTTCTTTTGTCAGTTGACTGACGGTAAAGTACTGAGCTTGTGATCAAGCTTAAAGGATTTCTAATGTTTGTTATCAGGCAGAGTAATGTATTGATTCTTTACGATTGGAAGTACAACACATAGTGCTTCTGGGGACATACATACATACATACATACATACATACATACATACATACATACATACATACATACATACATACATACATACATACATACATACATACATACATACATACATACATACATACACACATACACACATACATACATACATACATACATACATACATACATACATACATACATACATACATACATACATACATACATACATACATACATACATACATACATACATACATACATAAATACATACATACATACATACATGCATGCATGCATGCATGCATGCATGCATGCATACATACATACATACATACATACATACATATATACATACAGACAGACAGACAGACAGACAGACAGACAGACAGACAGACACACAAACACATACATACATACATACATAAATACATACATACATACATACATACATACATACATACATACATACATACATACATACATACATACATACATACATACATACATACATACATACATACATACATACATACATACTATATACATACATACATACATACATCCGTCCGTCTCATCCATTCACCCACCCACACATACATACATACATACTGACAGACAGACAGACAGACAGACAGACAGACAGACAGACATACACGTACGTACGTATGTACATACGTACATACATACATACATACATACATACATACATACATACATACATACATACATACATACATACATACATACAGACAGACAGACAGACAGACAGACAGACAGACAGACAGACAGACAGATATGTACGCTTGCATCATGCACGCGTATACATATTTTTTCTTAGTTGGCTTATCCCACGTATTAGAAACATAGAGATCTGTCTCAGTCGCACAATATGCGGTTACTTCAAGGGCTAGTCAATTCGCTACTTGCAGCTTCTTGATTCAGGAAGAATCGTGCGAAGACGTCGTGTATGTTCACGACATAGGCACTTGACGTTAGTCTGAGTACATACTACAGACCAACCGAGATGCCAGGCGATAGACTTAACACCCCTTTAAAAAGTTTGGGCAGATACTACAACCTTGATATAAGTTGATAACAGAGAGAGAGAGAGAGAGAGAGAGAGAGAGAGAGAGAGAGAGAGAGAGAGAGCGACTATAGCGCCTGCCAGAGTGATTGGCCTTCCGGTTAATAGTTTTCCGATTTTGTATCCCAGTTATTTATCATGAGAGGTCAGGGGTCAGCTGACGGAGACCCATACTTCTACAGGTGCCTCCAAAATTCTCTTAAAATTTCACGAAAACTGTTCTTGGTTTTCCCTTACAAATCAAGTTTAAAGATTTGTAAAGTTTTGTTGACACAGTTGGTGTTCGTTGTGAAGCAATGGGCGTCTCTTTGGAGCAGCGGAGAGCGAAAATTGGATGTTTCACGCAACGGAGGAAAAGACTGTGGAGACCGCCATGCATAACATGAGAAGAGGCTACGTGTCATTGTTTCTGAAGCTGGTCTTGTGCACGCTACTCCTCAGTGCTGGTGACATAGAGTCCAACCCTGGACCAAGGACTACAAACAATGCTCCATCTGACAGAGTTACGAGGCAAACAAAGTTAAGTGAAGTTGGTATTGATACTTCTGAAAACCCAGCTATGACTCAAAGTCATGATATTAGAAAAATACTCAGTCAATTTGCCGCCCTCCGTCAAGATTTGACGGGTAAGTTTGAGCAGTTAAATAATTCTGTGGATAATCGCTCAACTGCTTTTTCCAAGATCAAGGATACCAATTTGACCACAGAATACTTTGGAGATCTTTACCTAAATTTTCCTTGGCCCTACAAAATACTGTTGCGCTTTCGGAGGACAAGCGAAGGTTAGGGGAAGACCTTCAGGGGTCACATTATGACTAAGGTAAATAGAGTCAAATTGACAACAGAGCCTGTGGCAATGACTACAAATAACCGAGTATCCATTTGATTGCGAGGTGTGCCTCTATAAAGATGAAAATATCTTACACTTCGCCACATCTTCAGGAGTCTGTTCATGGGTAAGGCTGTTGAGGTCGAAAGTGAAAGAATATACTTTTTCAAATTTTCCTCAATAAAATTCAACCATTCTTTCATCGAATCAAGAATGGAAATCAGGTGTCCCAATGCAAAACTTGGAACTCGAGAAGCAAATGCCCTAACATAAAATTCAAAATGGCCGCCATCCCTGTCAATGGCGAAAATACAATTTTCGATCTTCGAAGAAATAAGACGGTGAATTATCTTCTTAGTGAAAGGGCTTTAAAATAAAACCCCACCAATGGGTGGTACTTCAGAAAAGAATTGTAAAAAAATGAGAGTCCAAATATCTGTCCCGCTGCTCATTTTACCGGTACTATACGCCTCGTCGTTTAAATATTTATGGAAGGTATGGAAGATTACGAGTCACGGCGGAGCCACACTGCTCAACGCGCAGTGTTGGCAACTGGCTCTTTCCGGTTGGAATAGCTTTTTCCAACATGGACATTCTAAAAAATACTATACGGTCTGCCCCTGTCTCTCTGTGTCTCTGTCTGTCTGTCCCCTAATTTCGAAACATCAAAACTCTCTCCCTTGAACTCATAAAATGAATATTTTCACAAATTTTCACATATCACATATCTTTACTTGTTATTGCGTTCGAGAGTGTATACTCGTCTCCAGTAGAGAAACTGCAGATCAAAATTTCGTAATGACGAAGGACAAATAGGAACAAAGGAGTAGAATTTAGGGTCACATGTTAAATCAGATGATGACTGGAGTTCATTTTGTGATGGTGAAAATGCAAGCGACGCATTCACACTTAAGGATGTACGATCGGAAAAAGTAAAAGTAATGTCAATTTTTTCAAATGGGGATTTTTGAATACCTACATATGTGAATAGTCCAAAACTGGGAAAAAAGATGGGGTCACCGCGCTTGTTTTTTACAAAATGACATTAAAAATTCACGGTTTTTCACAAAATCACTAAAAATCAATAAAACAGGTCATCATTTTCATATTTATGTCATAATTGCATTTTCCGCGTTTACACTGTAAAGGAATAAAGAAATTATAAATCTAAGCTACTTTGAAGAATTTACTTGCATTAAAATTGAGTTAAAAAGTCACGATATTTATTTTTTAACCAAAATTGCAACAAATATGCCCCAAATTTTAGGACTGGGAGAGGGTAATTTATTAATTATTGATAGTTTCTACTAATGTCAATTTTCTCAAACTTTGCTAAATAATAGCTCTTTTTGTGAATTTTTCAAAACCACATTTTGTTTAGTAGGTCACCGAGCTCGATTTTTCACAATTTTGCAAAATCTAACTAGGATTTACAGGTTCTGGCGATAAACCATGCTCTCCCGGGTTCGTCGCACGAGGGCGCTCTTCAAATGCTGCTGACCTGCAGTGGCTACCTGCAGGGGCTTGTCCAGACATGGTCATGATTCAAGCCTACCTGTAAACTTTAATGAGAGGGAAATGACAGAACAAAGCAAAGACTTTTAGGTTCTTTTACTTTTTCGGGTCAATATATTAATACAGCATACAAAAAATCACGTAATATTTATTGCCGTGACGCTTATCGATGGAGATTTTATAGGTTGACTTCGCTGCAGGCTAAGTTGTCACACACTAGGCCTACGTGGAGCCAGGAGCCGAGGCCGTGAACTTCGCGTTTCCCCAATACACGATGACAATCGTAAAGGCAAGCCCGCAACTGACACAAGTGTCAAGATTTTCGGCTAGTGCACTCAAATCGACAATGCAACGGCCATTCTTCCATTCTCCGGTAGCTAGCGACACTATCATTGGGATTATAACCACGACCTCCTCTCTTGTATAGCGAATATGACGTCACACTTCTGACTTACGCTGCGCAGGCTACGGTCATGTTGCATTTTTTTATCTCTTTGCTGAATTCTCGTACCTTCCAGCGTATTTTGAGGGCACGCTGAACTTTTCTCGGCGCGATTTTCCTTTACCTGCAGACGACATTTTGTACAACGCAAAAACTTCGGAACGTCACTATGCGCGCGTGGTTACTATAGATACATTTCTGCGCGGAAATCGGCGCAGTACGCTTATATTTTTCCGATCGTACATCCTTAAGGTGAGTGCGTGACAATGTTGGAGGGAAATTACTGATGAGGAGTGTGGAAGTAGAAATATAAGAAAGCATGTAATTAGGCTGACATGGTCAGGCAGATCGTCTGAGTTACAATAGCAATGACGTCAATGTGTGTACTGTTTCCAACAGACTGACCATCAGAAAAATTCGCCACAACCTCTTGATGTAGTTTCATTTTTATCGGAAAAAGTTTAATATTTAGTTTGTCAGACGCTGACTTATGAATGAAAAATTGTGACAATAATCACTGTCTTTTTATGGTTTTATTTATTAATTCTATATCGTCTGGAAACCGTATATACAGGGAATCCATAATAGTGTAAAGCACAACAGGAAGACCGAACAGACATGAATGGTGTCAATCATATCGGATTCGTCATTTCCTTATTGTTGATCATACAGTTACATTACAGTCAAGTTGATGACATTTCGGTCATTTGTCACATCAGACGAACAGTTTTAATTCTATACCAGAGAGACGTATCCGATACGGAGTCGCTCATCAATGACGTCATTATTATGAAGACGTAATAATCTCATCATGTGATGTCATCCATAGCATCTTCATATAGTCCCATCGGTAAGCGAAGTGTATCTGTTTGCGAATACAGTCAACTTCCCCATCATGATGTGGGAAGTTAAGTTAAATCAAGTACAAAACACATAGTTCGTACTAGAATAATTGACTACTTCGGATTGTCTTCACGGTAACTTGGTAAAAATTTTAGAGGTCTGCAGGAATTCATCTAGTAGCATAGCTCGTTAGTCCCATGTGTTTACCAGTCAAGAATTACAAGAAATTATTTGCTGCTTGAATAAACCTAACAGAAATGCTCATTCAAATTTAAAACAGGAGAAAATTGTTCCTATCGTTATCTTACTTACGAGTTATAACCTTAAAAGACAAATCCGACTTTCAGTCGAATGTAATGCGTTTACATCGTAAGTATCAGGAGTTATGCCTGTCCTATCAGAGTTGTCAGAAAGTCCGTCATAAATGATAGAAAGGCGTTTTCCTAAGAAGACGAAACGTCCTCCTTCTCTGAATCTTAGATGAGTACATTCATTGAAGCGGAATCTGAAACAAAGTTTAGACACCATATAATATAGGTCAGAAACAACAATGGCTTGCGTTGCGATATAGTGAATATATAGCCTTTTTCCCGCTTTGCTGTGAGGGCTCTGTATTTCCGTCTGTTCTTCCGCGGGGGGGGGGGGGGACAGTTTACGGAAGCATAACCGGATAAACATGCTAGCGAAATAGCTCAGAAATACATGAGACTGTAGCGGTGGTTTGTAGCCGTCGTTGTCTTTATGCCACATGTTGTTCTTCACAAGACGATGAGGACAACGGTGATGATGATTTTGTCTCTAGTGATAACGTTATGGTATTTTCAGTGACAAGCAACAATTATCATACCTGTATGGAATCATCCAATGAACGTTTTTATGTTAAAACCACAGGTCCGTTACTCCCATTACAGCTGTGAGTATGAGTGGTAAATAAACGTCGATGGAAATAGCACTTGAATCTGTTAAAAAAACACAGAATATAAGTCTTCCACGCATTTGTCGAGCGGAATTGTAAAGATTTGTGAAATCTGATCATGCATAGTTTTACTCAGTCTAAATGGGTGACAAAATTACCTATCTTAACTGTGGTTAATTCATCATCGGACGTTGGGTCCTCTCTGAGTACTGGAGGTACGGATCCATCAGCTACATTGAAAGATAAAATAGACGATTACCATTGGCTTCATGGTAATTCAAACAGTTTTCATACCAATGTTTAATAAAATATTTATTTCGAAAACATTTCTTAATGTCATCGTGACGCTGTCAGATTAGCGTAAATTCCAGAATTTGAGTAAAAACAAAGATATAACGATTGATTCACCGCAAGAAGAAGCATCCTGTCAGGTTATAATCCCTGAAATATTTCAGAAATATGTATGTACCACGTACTTGTAGGCAGGACACATGTATTAACTACACTTGAGCAGGCACATTTTCGGAACAGTAGCCAGCATGTAAACATTTATACAGATCCTAATTACCAATGTTATGTGGGATTTGTTTAGCAACTTGACAAAGAAGTGATCTCGTCGTATGAATGTAAAGAAGTAGAGTATCAAACACTCTGTTACCAAGCCAACAAATCCTCGTTCTTGATGTGAGAGGGAGACAGGATTAACAGACAAAAAAAATCAAATTACCAAATCCTATACAAATCCCAACCAAGCTAACAAAACTAAACAACAAAAAACCCCAAATAAATAAAAACGAATAAATTGATTAATAACCATTTAATCAAAAACAAAACAAAAAAAACAAACAAATACAAAGTATATAATGAAAAATTAAATAAAGTCAAATAAACAAACCCGAAAAAAAAACAAGAAATAAATAAATAAATAAATAAATAAACATAAAAGAAAACTATGACAGGAATGAGAGCTAAAGTAATTGAAAATAAGAATTTGTAAACTGTTGCACCAAAATTTTGGCGAGAAAAATTGTTGCCCTAAAAGGGCTAATGTACTGTACAAAAATTCTAAGCATTTGTGGAGTGGAACTGTGAAAATTTTTGAAAATTGATCATGCTTAATTTCACATATTTTAAGAAAGTTACAAATTAACAATTCTTACCTGTGGTTAGTTCGTCCTTGGACTTTGGGTCGTCTCTGGATAATGGAGGTACGGATCCCTCTGCTATATTGAAAGATAAAATGGGTGATTACCATTAGTCTTTATGGTAATTAATAAATAACAGTCTTCGTGTCAATTTTGAACAAAATCGTTAGATGTAAAACGTTTCTTAATGTTATCGTAACGCTTTCAGCTTAGCGTAAATTCCAGAATTCGAGTGAAAACAATATATACAAATTGATTAACCGCAAGATGAAGCAACCTGTCAGGTTGTAGTTCAGACTATTTGATAGATTGGTAAGATTGAAGGGTAAACCGCGAAATATTTCAGAAATATGTAGATCATGTACCACGTACCTGTAGGCAGGATACATGTATTAACTTACACTTGAGCAGGTTTATTCGTGGAACAGTAGGTAACATACATACATACATACATACATACATACATACATACATACATACATACATACATACATACATAAATAGACGTCAAATAAATAAACCGAACAAAAAAAACAAAAAGTAAATAAATAAATAAATAAATAAATAAATAAATAAATAAATAAATAAATAATATAGAGAAAAATATCATAATGACAGAAATTTAACATAAGAATTTGTAAAATGTTGCACCAAAATTTTGATGAGAAAAAATTACTGCACTCAAAGAGCTAATACACCGTACAGAAATTCTAAGCATTTGTCGAGTGAGACTGTAAAGATTTGTAAAAATTGATTTTGCTTAGTTTTACATTTTTAAATAGGTTACAAAATTACAATCCTTACCTGTGGTTAGTTCATCATCGGACATTTGGTTGTTTCTACGTAATGGAGATACCGGTCCGTCAGCTACATTGAAAGATAAAATGGACGGTTACCATTAGTCGTCATGGTAATGCAATTAATAAATAACAGTCTTCATGTCAATTTTTAACGAAATATACATTGTGAAAAACATTTCTTAATGTAATTGTGACGCTTTCACATCAGCGTTCATTCCAGAATTTGAGTGAAAACAAAGATATAACAATTGATTCACCGCAAGATGAAGCAACCTGTTAGGTTATAATCTCTGAAATATTTCAAAAATATGTATGTGCCACATACTTGTAGGCAGGACACATGTATTAACCTTCACTTGAGCAGGCACATTTTCGGAACAGTAGCCAACATGTAAACATTTATACAGATCCTAATTACCAATGTTATGTGGGATTTGTTTAGCAACTTGACAAAGAAGTGATATCGTCGTTGTGAATGTAATGAAGTAGAGTATCAAACACTTTGTTACCAAGCCAACAAATCCTCGTTCTTGATGTGAGAGGGAGACAGGATTAACAGACAAAAAAAGTCAAAGCACCAAACCCTATACAAATCCCAACCAAACTAACAAAACTAAACAACAAACAAAAACAAATAAATGAAAAAGGATAAATTGATTAATAACCATTCAATCAAAAACAAAACAAAAAAACAAACAAATACAAAGTATATAATGAAAAAATAAATAAAAGTCAAATAAACAAACCCGATAAAAACAATAAATAAATAAATAAATAAATAAATAAATAAATAAATAAATAAACATAACAGAAAACTATGACAGGAATGAGAGTTAAAGTAATTGAAAATGAGAATTTGTAAACTGTTGCACCAAAATTTTGGCGGGGAAAGTTGCTGCACTCAAAAGGCTAATATACCGTACAAAAATTCCAAGTATTTGTGGAGTGGAACTGTTAAGATTTTTGAAATTTGATCAAATTGATCACATTGATCAAATTGACAAAGAAGTGATCTCGTCGTTGTGGATGTAATGGAGTAGGGTATGTAATACTAATCAAGCCAACAAATTCTCGTTCGTGACATTACAGGGAAGCAAGGATCAACAAAACAAAAATAATCAAGGCGAAAAATCCTCCAAGAACCCAACGAAAATAAGAACCTAAACAACAAAAAACAAATAAATAAACAAACAAATAAATAAATAAATAAATAAATAAATAAATAAATAAATAAATAAATAAATAAATAAATAAATAAATAAATAAATAATAAACTATGACTTGAATGGGAGTTAAAATAATTGAACAAAAGAATTTGTAGAATGTTGTACTGCAATTTTTGCGGGAAAAATTGCAGCGCTCAAAGGGCTATATACCGTACAGAAATTCCAAGCATTTGTCGAGTGTGACTGTAAAGATTTGTGAAAACTGATCATGCTTAGTTTTACTCAGTCTAAATGGGTGACAAAATTCTCGATCTTACCTGTGGTTAATTCATCATCGGACGTTTGGTCGTCTTCAGGTAATGAAGGTACGAATATGATAGCTACATTGAAAGATAAAATGAGTGGTTACCATAAGTCTCATGGGTAATGCAATTAATTCATAACAGACTTGAATTTTTCACAAAATCGTTATTTCGAAAACATTTCTTAATGTCATGGTCACGCTTTCAGATTAGTATAAATTCCAGAATTTGAGTGAAAACAAGATATAACAATTGATTTGCCACAAGATGAAGCAACCTGTCAGGTTACAGTCTGGAGTCTTTGATAACGTGACGATTGATAAGATTGAAGGGTAAACCGTGAAATATTTAAGAAATATGTAAATCGATGTATTACGTACTTGTGGGCAGGATACATTTATTAACTTACACTTGAGCAGGTTCATTCGTGGAACAGTAGGTAACATGTAATTATTTATCCGGATCTAATTTCCAATGTTGTTTTGGAAATTGTTTATCAACTTGACAAAGCAGTGATCTCGTCGTTGTGAATGTATAAAACAACAAGCATATAAGTAAATAAATAAATATTAGAGAAAACTATGACATGAATGAGAGTTAAAATAATTGAACATAAGAATTATTAAAGTATTGCACTGAAATTTTGGCGCTAAAAAATGCAGTGCTCAAAGTTCTATATACCGTATAGAAATTCCAAGCATTTGTCGAGTGGAACAGTAAAGATTCGTGAACACTCCTGCTCAGTTTTGTTTCTATATCCATTCCGCGCGTTTTATATACAGTACATACAAATCATACTCATAAATGCATGCACTGGCCGTATGAGTACAATCAAGCGTCCTCTGTGTCTAAGAATGTGACTACAAGAGCTGGCAAGTCCCGACGATTTCGATAGTAACGAGGTTCGCAAGCCACATAAGAATTTTCTTGTACATTTGCTCACAATAAACAACGTCGAAAGAGTATGCGCCGCGCATCAAAATGAAAACAAGTTTTATCGAACGTATACAGACACGGCATAAACCAATAACCAATGTTTGTTTTGCAATTTGTTTACCACGAACAAAACCCATAGTTCCTGACCCTCCTATAGTTTATAGAATAAACGATAACGCCCCTTGACAAATGCCAAGTTATCTCATGATTTTATTTTAAAATCAAAGTTGTGCGTTCGTCGCCATAGGGTTAAAAACGTTTTTGGGTCATACTGCAGTACACATTTTTACATAAGTCGCATATGGTTTCAAACCATCTAATCTAAACTAATGCAAACAGATACATAATGCAAACAGGTGTTATGGTATTTAAAAATGGATGCCGTACAAAAGTATAATAAATTATTTTCATTCTGTTGTTTTGATTTTTTTAGAAGAGTAGAATAATATAAATATCTACTCAAAGTGTGACACATGCGACTGTTCAACACACATATCGTGACGGACATTCTATGCTCTGAAACGTTGTGACAACATGGAAGGAAACATGGGCGTCTTACCTGACGCGGTCTTTGACGTATAAATCAATAGTGCACATACTTTAAAGATGAACCACAGCGACTGCGTAGATCTGAATGAAAATGACACATGTACGATGCTGATTAGTAAATATGAGAAACGATAGTTACATACAAATAGATAAATATAGAGTGGAACAAAAAACGCAGATTAAAGATATCATAGTATAAACAACTAATTGCAAGCAGCTGTAAGTTTCGATGATTTTCAGTATGTTTGTTTAAGGTGGAATTTGACTCGAGGACAAATATTCGGGCTCTCAGACTTTTATAATATTCTCTTGGCCTACCGCTTATGAGGGCTCAATTTTAAGCTTTGGAGTGAATATAGCTTTTACCGACTTAGTTTTGTGATAATCAGGAATGTGATTTCCTCCATTGAGATAACACAGGGATGGCGGACATTTTGATTTTCAAGTGTCGGTAAATATTGGGTAATTTGTTTCTTCATTACCTAAATTTGATCCCCCAATTGTATTCTTGATTTTGAAAAAGATTGGTAACGTTCAAAGTTCGCTTGAGGAACGTTCTGGCGAAATTTCAATCTTTCATTTTCGAGGCACGAACCACCTTAATTTAGAATTACAGTTTCTCATTCTACTATTCAAAGCAGGTTGAAATACACAGCGTTTAGATGGTTAACTCGGCCTCTACAATGTGTTAACTGCATTGCTAATGAGGACAAGAGAATTCTACCACGGACTAGAGTTCAGACGTTAGCAATAGCGGCGAATTATATTCATATACACACTGTGTTGACAAAAGCTAAATGGTTGGTGTTTCAACGTACTTTTGAGAGAAGAACATGTATTTGCAATTGAGTCCAGACAAAAGCATTGACAAACGCCATCAAAAGGTACTGCTACTGACGACCCGTTACAACCGATGATCGGCAAGGTAGCGCATGGAAAATAGTTTCTACGGAATGGTAAAGTAATATTATGAAATAATTAAAGGAAATCATTGACAAATGAATTTTATGGTTTAATGAGTTTTACCATTATGACGTTTTTCAGTAAACATCTCTATGCACCAACCATGTCAACAAACTAAAGGCAGGTTTTTTGAATAGAAGCCTTTACTACAAACAGAATGGCTCATCCGCATTAGATCAGCAGGAGTATTATCAGTGATAATGTAAGGTAATTTTTCATTTATGGAGTGCTTACCTCATGGTGCCGGCTCTTCAGAAATGCAAAACTCAGATTTTGCGCCTGTCTGACAGGGATCTCTTAATATACTGTAAAATTCTGTGATACTGTAAAATTCTGTTTAGTACTTCACAGCGGGATTGATGACGAAGCGCCAACTAACGTGTAAAAGGGAACGCCCATTGTCTGTCATTGAACCTGCTGTTTGAGTTGGCAATCCTATCAACCAATGAAAACGTCTCATAAGCGTGTGAATCACTCAATTTACACCTATAATGGTCGCCAAGGAAACAAAATATCCTTGCTTTCGTGGATGAAAAAATATTACAAAGAGCGGTGACAGCATCTAGAGCAAACTGGTTATCCAAGGTTCATTTTAACCTTGCGTATTTTACTGCAATAAAAGTTTTATTATTTTTAGACCTTTCTTTCCTCGGTGAATGTTACATCATATTCCTAGCACATACTGTAACAAAATCTCAACCTGCAATAGGTTTCATCTAGAAATTAGTCATCGGCACGAGTTAAGGGTTGGCACAGTCATTGTTTCGCATTAATCGGCATTAACCTAGGGAGATGTTTGAGTTAGAGGATCAGGCATGGAGTACATCGCGTTGTGGAGGCATCATGGGCCAGTGGCTAGAGCAGTGGACTCACGATCACAGGATGGTGAGTTCGAGCTCCGGCATGGCCATGGTGTTGTGTCCTTGAGCAAGGCACTTTATTCCTCATTGCTCCTACCCACCCAGGAGTGATGGGTACCTGTTAGGACAGTGGTTGTAATGTGTGTGTTTAGCTCTGCTGCGCTTATTGGCTGCACATGGAAGCTGTAGCTTGCTCCCCAGGGAGTTGCGTGGTATCATATTAGGTACGGTGACCAGGGGTAACAATAATTGTAAAGCGCCTTGAGCACATGTACTTGTGGATATATGCGCTATATATGAACCCAATATTATTATTATTATTATTATTATTATTATTATTATTATTATTATTAAAGCCCCCGTCCATATTCATTCATATCAAAATCTTGATGACTAATTATCACTAATGCCTTCTTATTTATTTTCCAGCACGCTTATTATTTGGACCTCAGTCAAATAGCATTGAAAATATCTTTCACGTGAGTCAACTGTATTTCTGAAATACGTGTGAGCATTGCCCAAATTCATCAACGGCTTTACTGAGGAATAGTAGCCGCCGGCCACCAAGGCGAAAACACGCTAAAAATAATCGCAATCATACCAATCCATAATCCGATAACACTAAGTCAGAATTCGAAATACAATAGTTGCAAACATAGACACAAAACAGCACAGAACAGACAGTAATAAGACGGTACACAACCAAAATCAAATTCATGAAAGAAAGATATATGGACCTCTGGCTAAAAGACCAAGAAATGATGTCAGGTGTTTCGAAAATAGTAAGCGCATATCAAGATGTACAGGCTGGATGGCCGGCTACTCGAAGAGCTTCAAGCTCAACAAGGATCTTCTCCAAGTGGTCCCAGCGGTAGGTGATTCACTGGCAGCCCTGTGGTTGATCTCAAGGTGCTGTTGACTGGGCTCGAAATCTACTTGACCAGGACAGAAACGTTCGTCACCCCATCCCTAAGACACATTCAAGAACAATATCCTTGCCCGCAGGAACGCAAAGAAGGCAAAGGCTTGGTTGGCGGCCCTCACATCTAGTACTGGACCCAGCAGTTAAACTCTGCTCTTTGGTGCACCAACGCCAGTTGTGGTGTAACTTTGCAAGATTACTTGTTGGCCTCCACCCTTCCCCCCTCAGATCAGATCCCTTCTCTGTTTCCATGTTATTTCAGAACTATTCAGGTTGTCCACGAGGGGGTTTGCACTGCCTGACGATGGTGCTTTCAACGTTTGGAACAACCTCTAAGATAAGGTTAGTTACAAAGCCCTCTGCCGGGAGTTCAGCATAAGTGACAATGAATGAATTCAGGTAAAAGAGGAGGGAGGCAAACTCGTGCCTTGGCAATGGCTACACACATATCACCCCCAGAGGCACCTTGTTGAGCAAAGGCACAAAGTTGAACGGTCAGAACTTTTTCATCAGCCCCGTCAGCAAATATTTCTACACCAAGGACTTCAACGGTGGGAAACACAAACATTAAGGCTAAACAAGAAGAGGGCCAACTTATATTTCTTCAGAAACGACGGGGAAGAAGGACAGTACATCTGCTTTTTCCCTGCGGATGGTAGCAGGGGTGCGGGAAATAGACTGAAGCAGGCAGGCACAGCTAGACTGAACGAAAGTATCGGGATATATTTTTACTGCACTGCATTCTAGGGGCCCAAGCCAGCATCAGGAGCACCATCGTTGGTGGGACGGAAGGTGCATAACGTGCGCGGGAAGAGTTGAGTGTTATCCTTGAAGATGAGATCACCTACCCTTACAAAGTCGCCAGCTACCAAAGGTTGGAAGACACGATTGACGCCACCAAAGTGAAGCTTGACATGATTGTTTCACCGGCTCTGCTGCTGATGGCAAGCAAGAAACAGATAATTACTGGAAGCGTTCCGAATCATATGGCGCGATACGGGTTACGTAATTGGCCCACTTACGATTTCAAAGGAATGGCATAGCTCAAGGGACAACACAGCGACCCTGGTGTTTTAAACCTCTCATGCAGATAAGCAGAAACCGGTAGGAATGCTATCGGCACGACTTTAGAAATCGCCGGAAAATTTCTTTCTTATAGATCGCACATTCATTTTACATGTTGAACGTGAGAGCCCCATTCATGTCCTTCCAAAGTGGTCTGGATTTTACTCATTTGCGGTGAGACTATCTTTTTATGTGCGCTAGGAAAAATTATATCACCGGCCATGTCATGGCGTGGGCTGCCATTATGTTATATCCCTTTGGGAAGTATAGTGAATAGTGGTACTGCCGTCGCATGATGATATGTTGAACGAGCTGTTCAGTCAATCATTTCAATCTTTTTTCAATATATATATATATATATATATATATATATATATATATATATATATATATATATATATATATATATATTATATCTTTATATGTGCGTATGTGTATACATTTGTTTATTAGTATGTATATTAATTTATTTATAAACATTCTATGATATTGTATGTTTGTTTGTAAATTAATCCATTTGTTATTTTGTCTGTGTTTGTTATTATTTATTTTTGCAGTTGTATGCTTGTTTGTATGTTTGTTAATTTTTTTGTTTGTTTGTATGCTTTTTTTTCCCAGCTTCCCAGTGCGCTGACCACTGTTTGTTAATTTTTTGTTTGTTTGTATGCTTGTTTTTTCCCAGCTTCCCTGTGCGCTGACCACTGATTTTAACCCTCGAGTTAGTCAAAGAATGGTTGAAAGTTTCAATGGGGAAAGTTTGAGCAAAATTTTAAGATATTTTACTATTGAGGTGCGTACAATCTTTAAAGTAATTTGCAAATGACTATATGAACAAACTGACCATGTATCTGAGCATGCAGTAGTTTTTCGATGAAGCACTTATTTTCAACCTGATCCACTGCGTAGGCAATCGTAAAGGGGCAATAACATTTTCTAGTGAGTGATAATGCTTTAAGTACATTTGCAAATATGTCTTTGTCAGATCAAGAAAAGATTGTCTTTCCCTTGTTCATGCTACCGCCAGCTGGGAGTAGCTACAGTTGGAAATTAATAAGCGGTTTGTTAGAAGTACCTGATAATCGGAAAAAAAATTGTGTTTCCATGGGATAATAATGGAAGTGTTTTATTCGGTTCCCTGCTCCAAGCCGTGAAAGTCTAAGTTGTCAAAAACTAATCTTGTCCGTGAGGTACATATAAACGAGAAAGTCAAATTTGATATTCATTTCAGAGTACACGTAACAGTGCAGCGTCTTGGCTGAATCTCATTGTTGCTATCGAATTATTTCTCCAAAATCCAGTAAGCTGGACAATACCCCAAGTTTAAGACTCCTTGGTTTGTTGTAAATAATGGTTCTAGGCTGCTGCACATTGCCAGTACACGTGCGTGACATTACGAATAACAGCATGATTGATAGTAGGAAGGCCCATAAACATAATTGATACCATAAAAGGCGTTGGGCAGAATCATGTGTGAGTGACGCATTGATTACGTCAGACTTTACCCATCCCAAACATATTCGGTAAAATCATAGCGGGATCTTTTACCTCCTGCATAGATTCCCCGGCAGTGTGCAGCAGATCAGTCATTATTGTCAGCAACTTAAGGAGTCTGAAACTAGGGCTATCGTGTAACCGATAGGCTGCTGGGAAATAATTCGATAAGAACAACGACTTTCAGCCATCAATCGACTTAAAGCTTCCGAGACACTGCACACAATCACTCACTGGCCGGCCTTATACGTAAAATTTAGTATTGTAAAATTCATCAGCATGCCACTATGCAGAGCTACAAACAAGTTTATTGTGGCTCTCTCAAATCAGCTATCTTGCCCGTACCCCCGTTCCCCAGGATCATTCCTGCGCAATAAATACACCTGGGATTGTTAATAGCAATTTATTTATCTTCCTTATAATCCGGTTAGAACCTACCACAAGCGGTTTACACGTTGCTATTCATTACACAATAATTCACACCTCGTCAGTTGTCATGGTTACACATCCTTTACATCAATTCCGTTAATCCAACCTAGCATTCAATGTTATGTAAAACGTGATAGAAAATCAGATCTTGTCAGCTAAAAATCAAAACATGTTTAGGAACACAACAAGGAAATTAATAATCAACAAGAAGTATACTACACTGTGAAAACACTGCAAAGTTTTACAGTTGGTCATTATAAATAGTCTCAGTCTCGATTGATAAAATTCGACTAGACAAATTTGCAAGCTTTCAGGCCGGTGCGTGATGATGTCAACAATTTGTAGACACAAAAGTGAAAACTTATCTTTCCTCTTCCATTCGGCCTTACAAATGATAATCGAAGTCGATTAGACTGGTGATAAGCTAACTTTTTTCATAAGTCGTTGTCAGTAGCTTTCCTCAATATTGAATACAATGTTTCTCACCGACTACAAATAGCCAGGTATCCTTTTGATGGCGAGCTGTGCCTCTATAAAGATGAAAATATCTCGAGAAGCAAATGGCCTAACATGAAATTCAAAATGGCCGCCATCCCTGTCTTAAGTCAATGGGGAAAAATACAATTTTCGCAGTCGGAACGCTTCCATTAATTATCAGTATCTTGCTTGGCATCAGCAGCAGAGCCAGTGAAACAATCATGTCAAGCTTCACTTTGGCGACGTCAATATGTCTTTCTACCTTTGGTAGCTGGCGACTTTGTAAGGGTAGGTGATCTTATCTTCAAGGATAACACTAAACTCTTCCCGCGCACGTTATGCACCTTCCGTCCCACCAAACGATGGTGCTCCTGATGCTGGCTTGGGCCCCTAGAATGCAGTAAAAATATGTCTCGATGCTTTCGTTCAGTCAAGTTGTGCCTGCCTGCGTCAATATATTTCACGCACCCCTGCCACCATCCGCAGGGAAAAGCAGATGTACTGTCCTTCTTCCCCATCGTTTCTGAAGAAAATGATTTAAAGTTTCCACAGTGAAACTTGAATTTGAGCGAAAGTTTGTCTTTCAATTTCGAGGCACAGACTACCATAATAATTTAACTTCTCTCCAGACTACTTACTCTCTGTCTGCAATCACTCAACTTCATACATTTCACAATATCTCGTTTCATCCTACTCTTTTTATCAGCACCGAGGTCATTTTTTCTATCGAAGTCAAACAATCATAAACGAAACAAAATAAGTACCGCCTAAGTCTGTACGAAAGAGAATAACGCTGAGGCATCTGCAGCTACTCGATCCACAGTTCCCACACATTGGTGAAAAGGACTGCCTGAATGACACTTGTGAACGCCGACGTTTCAATTTGTGAAGGTGCCGACAAATTTCAGGTACTTTTATCGTATCATTAGAAGACGATTTGTTATTGAAGTGTAGGAGTTAGAATGTAAGATGGTCGAGACATGCAACACATCTGAAACTGTCAAGTCGCATCTTTTTTGATGTATGGGCAATAGTTCCTCTCTGTTCGTTAATACAGCAGCAGAATAAGCGTCTGAAGAAACGTTGGCAGGTGTGACTACTCCATATTCCTGATTACGGTAGGTTTTTATTCTTCTAGTTATTATTACCATGCTGATGACTCATGTCCAGTCTCTTTTTAGGCAAGCACTGACTTTTAAGTCACGAAATTCATATCAAAGCGCATAATTTATACTATCAATCTTTGTGATGTCTTACCGTTACTTCAGCCCATGAAACAGAGCCTGATGAACAACATCAGCGCCTTTCTCCCACCGCTACCGCCAATTTGTAAAACATACGCGCTTATATTTAATAACATCCTGCCTGCTATCACAAATTTAGTCGTTTCATGATCAGTTAAGATAATGCCGCCAGTGACCCTTCACATTAGACATTCTCTTCAACAATCGATATTAAGAATCAGGGGTTATCAAACAGACTTGCAACTGCAGAATCAAATTATCTAAAATATATAGACGCTCGAAATTCATGAATGGGTGAGATTCACGACGTAACTCGTAAATACTTGTAGTTTGTTCCAAATTAACTGGTCTTTATCCCCTGTTATCTGATTTGACCTCTGACCATGCATCCAAACACTCACCAATAAAGTGTGTACATGTGATGGCAGTGATTTCTTACTGTAGTTACACTGAAATAACAATGAACCACCAACTCTTTTAAGGTTATCAAGTACAAGCCTTTTCCATGGGTGTTGCGAATTACTGAAAAGTAATGTTTAATTGTAAGTATTCTTTGAACCCTTTTCATGATAAAAAGATCTGGCATTTTGAGCCCCCCTTGGCCCACCTCCCCAATCATTGTCTTCCTTGCAACTCTGTCTTGACCCTCCCAAAGGAAATTGTAAGCGATTTTATGTATCTCCTTAATCAAATCATTGGACACCGGAGAGTTTAAAATTACGTAAGTAAGTTTGGATAAGGCTAACGTCTTAAGCACATGAATTTTACCAATAAGACTCAATTTTCTAGTTTTCCAAATCTTAAGCACATTTTTTAAATTTTCTATTGGCTTACAAAAGTTTTTTTCTTGAGCAAAAACAGAATTATATGAAAAATGAATCCCAACGATTTTGATGGTGGAGGTGGGCCATGTGACCCCGAACGGCCTGTCCCTTCTATCTCGCCATTTCCCCAGCCAAATTGCTTCACATTTCTCAGTATTAATCTTCAGACCCGAACTACTATGAAATTTTTTAAGGATATCAAAAAGAACTGAAACAGAGTCCATAGACCCTAAAAACAGGTCATATCATCTGCAAAAGCAGATTCTGTTGCTTCCGTGCCTGGAATATTTACACCTTTTATATCTGTATTTGATTTTATGAAAGAAAATAAAAGTGTTTCAAGAACCAAAATAAAAAGCATAGGAGACAGAGGATCTCCTTGACGAACTCCTCGTTCTAAATTGAAATAACCTGTGTTGTAACCATTGTTCATAACAGTGCACTCAATGTTACAATAAAGAGCCTTGATCCATTTTATAAAGGAATCGCCAAAATTAAAATGACTCAGAACTTTAAAAAGAAATTCCCAACTCACAGTGTCAAAGGCTTTTTCAAAGTCAATTGCTAACAAAATTGCTGGAATAGAATTTTTTGAGGTATAATGGAACATTTCATCAATGAAACGTATGTAATCGCTAATATTTCTACCACAGGGGGCTGTCTACATGTCCGTCCCCAGGGGTGGGTAGGTGTTTCGTTGTATCGCTAATAAAGTATTCTACCAACCTTTGGTGTTTCGGTCTTAACTTAGCACTGCCCTTGACAATCTTGCGTATACGTTTTATCAACATGCTGCGTCTATTATCTGATGAGTTGAGTGCCCAATTAGCCAAAGTAATCAAGGGTAAATTACTAATCTGTGGACGCTCTCACCAGATTATCACCGGATTAAATTTGACAAAGTCAACAACGAACGCGCCAGTCTTGTGTTATACCTTACTGGCGCGTTCGTTGTTGACTTTGTCAAATTTAATCCGGTGATAATCTGGTGACAGCGTCCACAGCTTAGTAATTTATCCTTGCTTACTTTGGCCAATTAGGCACTCAAACTCATCAGATAATAGATACAGCATGTTGATAAAACGTTAACGCAAGATTGTCAAGGGCAGTGCTAAGTTTAAGACCAAAACACCAAAGGTGGTAGAATATATCTTTATTAGCAATACAACGAAACACCTACCCACCCCTGGGGACGGACATTTAGACAGCCCCCTGTGTTTCTACCTTTAACAAAGGCTGACTGTGTTTTGCCAATAAGCCAGGGAAGGCACTGTTCTAATCGACGCGCTAAACACTTTGAAGCCAGTTTCATATCAAAATTAATCAACGAAATCGGCCTCCAATTTTTTAAGAATTGTTTATCCCTCCCTGGTTTGTCAATTAAGGTAATAACACTTTGTCTCTGTGAATTTGAGAACTTACCTTGAGTATAACCTAGGTTTAAAGCGTCAATGACTATATCACCTATCACTGGCCAAAAGGCAACATAAAATTCCTTTGTAAGGCCATCATTGCCTGGGCTTTTATTCTTAGGAAGGGCATTTAAAACTTTAAATACTTCAGTCGGGGTTAACGGGCCTTCACAAATGAGTTTCTGGTCTGGAAGCAACTGTGTTAGCCCTTCATTCAAAAAATAATCCACATCTCTATTATCCACTTCTCTTTACTGTATAAATTAACATAAAAAGATTTAATTTCATTTTTAATCTCTTGTGCATTCTTTAAAATAACATCGTCATTTTTCTTTAAGAATTTAATGGTTGAATTCTTCTTATTAATCTTTTCTAAACTAAGAAAATACTTATTATTCTTTTCTCCTTTTTCATACCATCTTGCTCTAGAGCGGGTAATGGATCCCTCTGTAATATAATCATACTCCTTCTCTACTTGAGTTTTAGCATCTTCTAATAACTTAAAATTTTCATTATTTGGAGTAACAGAGTAGATATTTTCCAATAGTTTTACTGTATCTTCAAGATCCTTAATTTTACTTTTCCCCACAATATACTCACAATAACTCACAACATACGGCATCCAGTCACCTAGCAGGGAAGAAATGTTTCCTTGCTCAAGGGCAAGACACCAAGTTAGAGTATCGAACCTACCATTCTCTGACTGTGAGTCAATTCTCTGGACCTATTGAGTCTCGGACTCACCAACCTCCGATAGTGAGTCTGGTACCCTAATCAGTGCCCCATGGTGCTTTCACTTTAAAGCTATGTTTTGAAAGTAGTGTTTCGAAAGTTTGCCGGACATTCATCGTCAGTCACCTAAAATTCATCTTCGGCAGATAAACTATATAAGACCAATTTGATTGGACAAATGACCTTTAAATTACCATCATCACTTTATGTTCAATGTAATCACAACCCGCCTCTGAATATTAATTACTTCCTTGCGTACCATTAAATAACATATTTCTCGATAATTACGAATCATAAGCTTACAGATTCCGATATTGCAATAAATTTCACGCTTTATCAACCTAGAGCATCTACAACACCAATAGATAATAATTCTAAGGTGTATAATGGAAAAAACAGTTGTGAAAGTAATTTTGAAATTGACCGATTATAGATAATGTGTGAGACGTAAGGGCATATAATTCGATAAATGAATACGAACATGTCTAAACTGATAATTAACTGTGTTCTACTGAAGTCTGTGGAATTGAATAGGGCCCATAATCCCGCACCAAAACAATAGGCCACTTTAACTATGTCGAATCCTTGAAAATTCTGTATTTATATTCACGCTAAGTGTATGAAATAAAAACTCAAATTTCCCAGACATTTTGATATGCAATCAAATGACTCTCAAATGCAGAAAGTTTCATTATCTGGCAATGCTTTTACTATCACCACCATGTGACTTTACTGACCTAGGTTTACTTAGGTTGTGTACTGGGCGCAGGCGTCGAGCCTATATGTCCAGATGCAATTTTTAGTATTTTGTTGTACTGGCATGTTTGTAAGGTTTTTCTTTTCTTTGTAGTTGAACTTGATCGGCTGGGTTGTCCAGCACCTGTCCAGGTGCTGTTCAAATGTTTGGACTGACAGTGCTTACAACATAGTTTGACAAGGAATTTCACAGCGATGTTTGAGAAGTTTCAAAGAATGTCCCAGGGTTCTATCTGACGTATTCCATGTTAAAATGTATGCATCTGCATTACCATGGCGGTGGTTCAGGATTTTCGACAATCTCAATCCAAATTTCCACTATCCACTATGTACGCAAGTGTAGGTAGATTGACTTTGACAAGTCTCTCAGTATATGGTACAGTAAAATACTAGCCGACCAGCAGGAGATAAAATACAAGAAAAAATGTAGAAAAAATTAAAAAGTGCAACAAGTGAAAACATAAAATAAAATGCTGACCGCCCCGTGGGAGATGATACACTTTGAAAAATCGATAGGATAAGAACATGAAGATTTCCGGTTCAACCCTTGTCAGCACTAAACATGTAGGACAAACGTGAAAATACAAGAGCTAAAAACAACCAATCAAGTGAGGGATACATCAAAGCATTGCGTTGTACATTCTTCCCAGCTGGTGCTAGAGTATCAAGTTTAAAAATTGTTCGTTGGAGGGTAGAGTCGTTTGTGGAAATGATTGCAGAAACTGCCATATTGGACTAACCGCGGTGGGGTGATGTGCAGAAATGTTTGGACACCGGGTATGCGAGTTTTTTGTCGGTCAGAGTTCGGAGAGTTTCGACAAATCTGTCGCCTAGACAACGTTTTGTTTCGCCAATGTATAGAATGCTGCACCGTTTGCATTTAATACAATAGACAATGTTGGCCAACGTGCAAGTAAACACGCGGGAAACATTCAATCATCCAAGAGGTCCCTGAATAAAATTAGTCGTGATAGTGTAAGGGCAGGTGTTACTTTCCTTTTTGCCTTTCGTTTTTTTGTTGTATGCGCTTCATTCGTCTTGCGCTGTGGTTTTTTCCACGTTGCCTACAGTCTCAGCTGTTCTACGCGTTTTGTTCCCAATCATTTCACGTCGACGTCTCTGCGCGCGTGCCTTTCCGCTGTCCTTTTTCCGTGAACGCGTTTTGCTGCTACTATGCCGTCTTTCAAACAAACTGCAACTTGGTCTTTGTCATCTGTGAAGACATTTTTATACACCTTACACTCTGACGTCAGTTGTCATGGCTTCAGATTGGCCAAATACGTATTTGTTAAAACCCTTTTTGTAGTCATGTCTCCTTTCTTTCTTCCTGCTATCATAACCATTTCTTGTCCACTAGTTTCAATATTCACGCACATCCATTTTCACACCAGGCGATTCTCGCTATCAACAACGTATCCCGTTTCCGTCCAAGAAATTTGCTTTGCAGTATTTTAGAGTTACTCTTAGTCATATGCATCAACGGGTTTCATTTTTTACAACTTTTATTGATTAAACAAAACGCACTCTTTTTTCTCTTGTAGCACTCACCACATACAAAAATATCATTCCATACATACGAAAGTAAAGGGAGTCCCTTTTAAAGTTCTTAACATCTCAAATGGTAAAAAGATGCAAAATTTGGTTTACAAAATTCCAAACTTAGCCTACTCAAACAATAACAAGATTCATCGCAAATCACACCTGTCGTTACCATTCCACAGAACAGGCCACATGAACGTCAACCAGACACTTAAGATGATACAGCAATGCTTCGGATGCCGGACTCCACCCATACTTCACCAACATCAACGTGAGTCCTTTTGGACACTGCCTTCCGGAAGTAACCCGACACTTGATTTTTATTAACATTTGTCAACACAGAATTGACCGCTTGATGCATGACACTAAATCCAGAACACATAAAATCTCTAAAGCTGAATACAAGGCTCTGCGTGATTTACCTCGCAACGAAAACGTTGTTATTAAACATGCGGACAAGGGCGGTGTAGTGGTAGTATGGCGTGAATATTTGTGCGTTGCGGCGGCTCTCTGACATATCCTTTATAAACATTTCCACGCTAACGATACTAATACAATCAACAATATTGTCAAAAGTACTATCAGTCACCTAGTGCAAATCCCTGGATCGCCCCATATCCACGCACATCTCGTTTTTACATATTACCCAAATTCATAAAACTGGCAATCTGGCCGCCCCATTGTCTGTGCATTATCATGTCCTATCGAACTTATCTCAACATTTCTAGGCAACATTTTACTGGCATCGTGAATCCAAAATTTGTCAAAGACACGTCCCATGCCATCAAAATCTTCAACAATTTTAAGTTCACAAGTACCCAGCCGCCCGACCAGAAATTGTTGGTCTCGGACCGTCGGGCCGACGGAAATTTCGCACACTGTAGCCATCGTCATTTATTTACACTTGATGTAAAGGTCCTCTGTATTACCATTCCTTATCAGGACGGCCTACATGCACTCAAGTATTTTCTCGACCGCCTCGACATTATGGATCCATCCACAAACGTTTTCATTCACTTGCCTGAACCAGTTCTGACTTTAAATTGCTTCACCTTCAATTATGAATTTTACACTAAAGTTCACGGGGTTGCCATAGGTAAACGGATGGGAACTTCTTATGCTTGCTTATTTGTTGGTTTTATCGAAAGAGAGATTATACATTCATATATACTGGTCACATTCCCGGGCTTTTTAAACGGTATATTGAGGACTGTTTGAGTCTGTGCCTTATTCTCGCACTGAACTGGACAATTTTATCGAATATTTTCACATTTTCACCCTGCACTGGAATTTACTTCCACTATTTCAGCATTTGTTGATATATTAATCTCAATCGATGGCGATTCGTTGTCTACCTACATACATGATAAACCTACAGACTCCCTTGCGTACGTTCTATTCAGTTCATCTCACCCCGATGCTGCAAGGAATCCATTCCGTTATCACAATTTTAAGCGTTCGACGCATTTGCTCTGATCAAAAGGACTTTGAGAAACAGCTAGATACCATAAGCACTTTGGTTCGCGACTGGAGGTTTTCCTTGCTCTGTAGTTGACAAAGCCAAGCCGTACATCAAACCACTGACACAAGAGGATGCATTGAGGTCAACCATCCCTTCCAAATACGATCGCATCGCTGTAGTCTTAAACTACCACCCTTTTAACTATGATATTCACAAAATCAATTTTGAGTAGTTTTCAATTTTAACAAACTTCTCCATTCCCGCCACATTTCGGCGGAATCCCACATCACGGCAACATCAAAGACCGGCTCGTTTGTTCTAGTTTGCCCAACCTCGACCACGCAACTGGCACATTATCATGTGGCCTTCGAGTTAGTAGCATCTGCCCTTACACTTTCACGACTAATTTCATTCAGGGCCCTCATGGGTGATTCAATGTTACCTGCGTGTTTACTTGCACGTCGGCCAATATTGTCTATTGTATTAAATGCAAACGGTGCAGCATGCTATACATTGGCGAAACAAAGCGTCGTCTAAGCGACAGGTTTATCGAAAATCTCCGAACTCTGGCCGACAAAAACTCACATACCCCATGTCCAAACATTTCTGCACACCACCCAATAGTGGTCGGTCCGATATTGCAGTTTCTACAATTATTTCCTCCAACGACTCTACCCGCCACAAACACGAACAGGCTACAATCTTCAAACTTGATACTCTAGCAGCGGCTCTGATGAATTTGCAAATCAATGCTTTGATGTATCCCTCACTTAATTTGATTGTTTTCAGCTCTTGTATTTTCACGTTTCTCCTACATGTTTTAGTGCTGATGAAGGGGTGAACCCCAAAATGTTCATGCTTTTATATCCTCTCCATTTTAACAAGTGTTTACTCTCCCCCAGTATTTTATTGTATCGATTCTCACTTGCTGCCACTTATTCCTCTTGTTAGGTAGTTATGTAATTTTTATCAGTATACGGTAGTCCTTAGCAGCTGGCGTGTAGCTCTCTACTATACATTTTCAATGGCTTCAACGTCCTTTTAATCGTAGATGCCAGACTGAGCTGCAATATTCCAGGTGCGGCCGAACAAAATAGTTGTAAAGAAACAAGGTTTTCTAGCTCTCAGTGTGTGTAGGTTCTTCTGATGATTCCCATGATTCTATTAGCTTTGTTAACTTTCTCGTAGATGTGTTTTTCAAAGGGTAAGTCTTGATCAATGAATGCTCAAATGTCCTTTTCACTGTCACTGTTTCGGAGTAAACCAATTGTATCAGCAGAGCCCATAGTATACTGGTACTTGATGCTTTTACTGGCTTTTACGCTGATCGAAACAATCTGTAGATGTTCTCTATCTTTTGAAACGTCTCCGGATAGTTTAGTGTCATTTCCAAATAAGTACACAGCTGAGCTCATTGAATGTATATGACGAATAGTAGAGAGTAAAGCACACTTCCTCGGGGTATCCCATTCATTGCGTTTTCCTATTGAGATAAATCTCTCTGTGTTCTGTACAACAAGAACGATCTGATCTATTGAAGTGTTTGATTTGGTATTCCGTAGCTTTTGAGTTTTCCTAGTAGCCTGCCATGGGTACTTTGTCAAATGCCTTTGCGAAATCCATATAAATGAAATCGGCAAAGCCCCTTTCATCCAGAGTTTTTGTCCGAGTGTCAAGAACTGATCGACCGCTGATAAATCCAAACTGCTTAGGTGAAAAGAGTTGATTGAGTTTGAAGTAGTTCATGATATTGTCTCTGATAACTGATTCCACCGATTTGTGAATAATACTTGTAAGACTGACTGGTCTGTTTTTTCCTTGTATGCTTCTTTTACCTTTCTTAAAGATAGCTGTGACATTTGCTTGCTTCCATTGGCTGGGTATTTGACCGGTATGAAGCGACGACGCCCGGAAAATCATTGCTAGTTGTTCACAAACGATATCATCCAGTTCATGCAAAAATCTTGGATGAAGCATTCTGGCCCTGGTGTTTGTGATGTTTTGAATTTCTTTAACTCCTCTGCAATCAAATTCGGTGTAAAGACATTGCTCTCAGGTCTACTGTCAACGTACAAAGGGTGTAATTTTGGTATTTCTCAACTATTGTCTTCCGTGTTGAAAACACTGGTAACAATGTTAGCCAAAACTGCAGCTTTCTCAGACTCTGTCTTCGCGAAATCGTTTTGTTCAAATCGAGCACTTTTCTCAAGGTCTAGAATACCACGTTTTATCGAGGATTTTTCACATTGCCAGAAATTCTTGGGTTAGGTCTACCTTGTTTTGAAATGTGTTTTTTCAGGTGTCTCCTAATTTTTCTTGACATACTTCTTAACTTCTTACTTGATTACTCATATTTCCGATATTTGTCATTGTTTCATGTTTCCGTGTATCTTTGCCAGCATCCGCGTTTCTTATTTACCGATGCGAAACTTTTCTTATCAAGATAAATCACATGATTGTTATTTGTTGGCGTTGTCTTAGGTTTCAAGACCGGAACATATTTATCTGCTAAGCTCTGAATTCTTTCACAAAGGTCTGTTCCCTGCATTTCAACGTCCAATTGGCAAATATGAAAGTCAACTTCCCAATCAATGTTCAGATGTTTTTTCATGGCTTGAAAATCACCTTTGTCGTAGCGATATCGACGAGTGTCTTAGTTTACAACATTTGCATAACAGTTACAAGTAAATTCAGAAAGGCGTGGTCACTTTTAGCGTGTGGCGACGGTACTTCCTGATCTTCAGTCATATCTTCATTATTTGTCAGGATGAGGTCGAGAACGTGTGATGTGCTCCCATACCTACAACGGTAGGATGAGTTACATGTTGATAGAGAAAGCCATCTTAAAGAGATTCAATTTATAAATGTCAGTGTCCACAAAATGATGTGCCATCTGACCAAACTATAGCGGGATAATTTAAGTCTCCCATAATATGATGTGGCTATGGTTCAAATCATTTATGTTCTTAAACAGTGTTTTTTAACTTCTTCTTGTTGTCTACCGAACTATTTATCATCGACGACTTTATGATATAACTCAGTTTTCCCATCGATTTTATTCATCATATGATCACTTCACTGTGGCGCACACTACTAACATATGCGCAACAAGTATCGAGTGTGTTGAAGACATACAAAAAGCATCAAAAAGCATATCACCCTACGTTCACTAAACAATAACTGTTTCAGGGAGCATAAAGCACAACGCTTTCGGTAGATGCCTCAAAGTTGTTAAATATATATCTTAGAAGGCTCCGCTGTAAAGATTGTCCTTTTAAGTTTTGAGGGTAGACCTTACACACAGTACTCCATAATTTCGAAGTTTTCTGGATCGTAGGATGATGACAATGCATGTATTTCTTTTACATGTGATTTTGTATAAAGAAAATTGACCATGATCCATTAGACGAATTTAAATTATTCTTGTTACAGTTATTAACTTTTGCTCTTTTCCAAATGACCGAGTCATGTAATGTAGTTTCTTTAGCCACATCCATTTTCACTTTCCATTTGCCTTTTCTCAATAAAACGATCAAAAAAAGATACACACACGCGCGCGCACACGCACACAAACAAACAAGAAATGCTTTTGATTTTATTGTGAATATGGCAAGCTGCGGCGTAATATATCCCGCCCGCTGCTTTACATCAATTCAAAATCACGTATAAGAAATATCAGCTTAGTGGCGCAAACTTATCAAAGACACGAAGTTAATTTTAGTCGTATTTATCCAATGATGGCACTCCTACAGAGAATTTAGTGTAAGCAGTTTTATTGCAGTTAACTGCAATGGCTTCGCGCTCTATTACTGAAATGGTTGTATATGGTTCAGTAACGACAGGAACGAGAATTACGTAGTAATATGACATCAAATCAATGCCAGCAAATTTTATCGTTCGATACAAGTTAATCACCAGGTCAAAAAAACAAACAAACAAACAAACAACAACAAAACTCTGACAAAATCAATAGTCCAATCTGGTACCACTAGTCAAGTGGTGTTACTAGGTGTCCGGAATGGGTGTATATGAGGCAGTGTCTAACTACGTGTTATTCCATCTAGAAATCTGTCCACAATGAACACAGAAGTTCAATACCGTTGACTTCCATTTCATATATGTATTTATTTTTCATCTTTACAGGGAGAAACGTCACAATGTTTGGTCCTTTCCTCCTCCTAGTCAGTGTCATTGCAGTGCATATGTCTAATGTCTGCATCGAGCGTGACACTTCACGTCGACTGGATTCCTGCTTCAATGAGTCGCCATTTGGACCGAGGTGCAGTTCAGTGGCGAACTTGTACGATATTCCCAAGGGGCAAGAGTACACATGGTTTTGTAACTGTGATCCGAGGTGTACACAGTTTGGAGACTGCTGTTTTGACTACGTCGAGGCATGTCAGAATGGGTCTGATGTCCATCATATCGATGATAGCAGCAAAACTGAGGAAAATTATGAGTGGTTTCCGCATGTGTGTACTCGGGTCCGGTCTGATTCTGGAACCGGTTACTGGATGGTACGAAAATGTCCCCCATCTTGGCAGAGTGACGTCATCCGTGAACACTGTGAGAATATCACACAACTAGGTACGTCATTTTGTTTACCCCATTATGCTAATCACAATCATTACACAGATATACCAAAGGTTTGAAAGTAGTTACAGACCAAATCAGACCAGATCGCAGTTTTTTCCTTCGCCTCCGAGTTTTTTAGAGATTCAAAAAAAATACTACTTGTTTGGTGACGATATTTGATACCAAGTGAGAGTTTCTATGTAGCTGTGTGTATTTACCAGCATTAGGTTTTTGTTGCTTTTCTGAAAAAAAGCAAAGATTTAAATTTCCTAGTTCCAGGTGCAACGTATTTGTCATAGGGATAGATAATAAAAGACCTGTAAAATTGAGTTTTTCTTGTTTTTTTTCTTGTAAATTTGATAAATTTTGATATCTTGTTTTCATATGCCCAGTTGAAACGCAAGAGCACGAAATTAGCCAAGTGTACTGTTAAGGTGGTATCACGGACAATTGCTGCGATTGGAATCCAGTCGACACTTAGGATATCTTGAACAAACCATTTAAGATGTTATTGGCAATCCTGTCAAAAGCCAGCATCACTCCGACGTGTCAAAGAAATGCAATCGTTGTTTGATAGCGAATGTATTCGTAATCGTAGATAAGTCAAACCTGTTTTACAAACGTTCTGGACTGATCTCCAAGTGCCAACACGGAAGCAATTTTTAATCGTCAAATTTCCATACAACCAATCACCACAAAGGTTTTTATCCCGCTTATATTTAAGCGCCTGACGAATATTTCAGACGATAAACTCTTCCTATTTTACGCTAACATGAATGCCAGAAACTCGAGTAATTGTTCCAAATATACTTAATGTGTTATCATTTTTATTCGAGTATTTTATTTTAAAGTATACGTCATTCATGACTTGTGATTTTGTACATTTATACTGGTTCGGGAGAGATACTGCCGTTCTGTTTGGTAAAATTTTCCTTCTATGTATTAGGTCTTGTACCGTATCGGCGAGAAGGTATGCACTGCCATAGCCAATTGGATTAACGGATTGGTGACTTGTTAATGCGTTTGAATTTTAAGCGGACAAACTTTCTCGGGAAGAAGAGAAATGAGAAAGAAAATACGTCATCTGTATTCAGATTGTTCTTTTATCTAAAATAACGACCATATAGAATAAGATTCGTTAATGTTCCATTTTCGAAGGATGTGAAATCTTGCTCTACGCCTTATGATGAAGTCCTACTAATCCTGTAACCGTTTTTTCGCTCTTTTGGTAGATTTGTCACTAAGAAGCATTCCTGTGACTTGGCCAAGTGGGAGTGAAGTCTTCGCCAATATCTATTGTGCACTGTGCAATGGTGTAAAGCAAACCGAATTAGTTATGTGGAATGTTTCAATGACATTATTTTACGGGATTGAAGGATTACAAGACTCAAGTGAAAACAGTGATCTGATCGGGAAGATAGTGAACATTAGCCGTGGAAGACTTGATGCACCAGGCTCTGAAATCTGGTTGGAGAGTACTCCTGATGTTTTTTTGCGATTTTGTATCTACGATATAGTAGATACATGCCAAGCGTCAATATACGATAACAATACAGAACTTCAAAATATGCAGCGGTTGTGCAAGTCGTACTTCTCAGTTGTTAGTCACGCATTGTCTACTACCGGCATTGCCTATAGAAATACCCAATGTGCCATATGCAACGATAAAATGCGTTTTCTTCGGTGTGGTATAGATTTGTCTTTATCAGAAAGACACAGTCACACTTACAGTCTCTTGTTTGACGTTAATCCACATGGGCATATAAAAATTGAATATAAATCACCACACGAAGGGGATATGAGTTTTTCCCGCGATTTTCAGTGTTCAGAAGGTCAGGTTTTTGACCCGAGGTCACAAACTTGTTTATCACACCAATATCTTAAACAGGGCAAAGATGATATGACATCCTTTCAACGTTATGCCAATGACACTTCTGCAAGCAACATGACAGATGCTCCAACGCCAAATGGCAACCTGTCTTATATTGATGCATTTACCAGATTTCGTCAGAGATGTCCGATATCTGCTGATTGGTTATCGATCAATGATTCCCATTTCTTTGTTAATGAAAGCACTTTAATGTTGAAGTTGAATGGTAATACGTTTGAAAGCGATATATTTGAAGTATACGCCGAAGGAACAAAGGCATTTGTGTGTTTGCTCACCTTAGTCCCCTCTGATTACTATCTTATTTGGATAACGATTTCGTTTTCAGTTCTTTCCGTCCTGTGTCTGGCGTTGCATTTGATTATTTACGGTAGGGATTCTTCAATGCATACTTTCCCCGGCAAGTTGGTTGTCAATATGGTGATATCGATGCTTTGTGCCCAGCTGATGTTTCTGTCCAGCATGGGTCTGAGCGAAGTGCAAGAATTGTGCTTTCCTGTCGCAGTTTTGTTGCACTATTCGTGGTTGGCGAGTTTCTCTTGGATGGCGGCGGTGAGCTTTGATATCTGTCGGGCGTTTCGATCGATAAATAAAACTCTGCACGCAACTCAAAGTGTCAAACGCTTAGTCTTTTACTGTATCTGTGGTTGGCTGTTACCAGCTCTTGTTGTGGCAGTTTGCATCGTCCTTGATATCACTGAAGTCACAAACTTTCGCGCTGGCTATGCCCAGGACAGCATCTGCTGGATACGTCAACCCCTGGCTCTCTACATATTTTTCATCTTTCCCGTTTTGGCAATGGTAGTCTTCAACACGGTCTGTTTCATCCTTACTATTTACTATGTGAGACGTGGCTCTCTGCAGGGCAATCACAACGGATGGATGCGTTATTTAGGCGTGTGTGTTAAAATATTCATCATTGCTGGCTGTGTTTGGGGTTTAGCCCTGGCCGAGACATTCTTGGAAAACTATATCCTCAGTGTCATATTCAATGTTATAAGTTCTCTGCAGGGGGTATTTGTTTTTGCTGCTTTCCATCTTGAGAAACTGTACAGGAAGTGTTTCCGTTCTTAAAAATAAAAAAGGCACTGAATTGTGAGTGATTATGAAGCTTGTGCTAACATTCTGCCTGCTTTAAAGGTAAAATTGTTAAACTTTAAACTTACCTCGTTGTTCATCAGAGAAAGTGCGAAGGCAGTAAAAAGACCATTCATTCATTATAAACTCTTTTCTGTCAGATTTGCTTCATCAGTAATATCTATGATTAATTACAGTAGGCCAATAAATATTTAAGTAATAAACCATACAGAGCGACGGTATGCAGCTATATTTGACCAGTTCACGACATATGATGTGCACAAGCGATAGCGAGTCAATATATTATTAGTATTATTATTATTAGACTTTATTTAAAGAGGGTAATCTGAGTTACAAAACAATTGTAATTTACATCAGAGCCCTCTGTGAGCTCGAAAAAAAGTACATGCGTATAAATAGCAAATACAATGTACATGTAAATACAGCAAGTGTTCAAAAATGGATGAGTAACATCTTCATTGCAACAAAAAGAAATAAATTAATCTAAATCTGAACCCCATTTGTAAACTTCGTCATAAGATAATCTCGCAACTTTACTTTGAAAGTGGCTAAAGTTGAGGTATTTCTAATCGCAGGGGGAATTGTATTCCAAGTACTTGCAGCACGAAAAGAGAAAGACTTTTGACCTGTGGTAGTCTTAAATTTTGGAACACACAAATTTCCATGACTGGCATTACGGGTGTTTGATGAAATTCGATGAAAAACGTCACTCAAATAAGAGGGTGCAAGGCCATTCAATGATTTGAATGTCAATAATGCGGTGAAATAGATAATACGAAGGTCAATCGGCAACCAGTGCAAAGTTAAAAAGATAGTTCGTGAGGGAACACTAATGTCAACCCCTAAAATTACTCTTCCAGCCCTCTTCTGGAGTTTGTAAATACGGTGAAGATTTGACTTCGAAGTATTACCCCAAACAGTGCAACAATAATCAATTAAAGAAAGGAAAAGTGCATTGTACACAACCAAAAGAGTACTCGTAGTGGCAAATTGACGTAGTTTGCGAAGGATACCAATTCTGGTAGAAAGTTTCTTACACAGGTTATCAACGTGAACATCCCAACTTAAAGTTGAATCAATTGAAACGCCTAAAAGGATGTGAGAAGAGACATTAGAGATAATTATTTCTTGTATTGTGACACAAATAGAGGCCTCAGTGTTAGTAACATGTCTAATTTTAGGGCAAGAAGCAATAACCATACTTTTAGTTTTCTCCGTGTTGACAACCATAGCATTATTAGAAACCCACGATGAGATTGGGACAACATTATCGTTCATACGAGAAGTAATTTCATCGACGCTATTACCTGAAACACACAAAGTCTGGTCGTCAGCGAACATATCTAACTCACCCGTGTTAAGGCAAAGGGGAAGGTCGTTGATGAAAATCAAAAAAAGCAGAGGGCCGAGAATAGACCCTTGAGGGACGCCACTAACAATTGGCAAGACCTCAGACTCACATCCAAGTAGGGTGGCCAAAGTTAAGCTAAAATGTTGCGACATTATACGCAACTCACGCACACTGAAAGTGAAATTTGATTTTCGTGAAATTTTAAACGCCATTTTTTCTGAAAATAAGTAGCTCAGTTACTGAAAAAATGGATATTTCCAATTAAAATCGATGTATGAGGCAGGTTCATTAAAAAACTGAAGAAAAAACGATAGAAAAATAGTGTTTTTCCTCTCCAAAAATGCCACTTTGTACTGACCGGCCACAGCGCTCGAGCGGTCGCCGCTCATGGCACGCACTTCTGAATCCAGTCAATACCTATTTCGCAACGGAACTGCTTTCGGGCCCTGTGCACGCTGTCATAGAACTGTGAAACTTGGCCAGGAAGTGGCAGACCATCCCATTTACATGTAGTGGTGAGTTTTTGTCATATTCTGGGAATTTTAGCCAGCAAACACAAGGTAAAGTGAGTACGTTAAATTCGGTGTAGATTTTTCCCATTTAGATACATATTTTTGCCATAAAACTTGTAGCATGCTCTTTTTAAACATCATTCCAACATTTCTGTGAAATATGACGAAAATCTGTCCACGAGCACAAGTACGAATCATAAAAACAAAATCGTGTTCATTCATAGACCTCAGTACAGTGTGACTCAAGATGGCGGCGGAAGGCAGTCACACTGACACACCATTGACAGCCTGCCTGAGGCTGAAGTTAGGGACAGCTATTTCTTACAATTTCATGGCTGAAAATGAACTGCATTAAAAGACAATTGGCAGTTTAAATTGATTTGTTAGAATTGAGTGTTATTAAATAACATTGTGACAAAATTTCATTGTATTGTGAGCTCTAATTTTTCAGTTATGTGAATTCAAAATTCATAAAAAACATAAAAATCCATCCATTTTTCGATGGTACGGTGCCGCCGCAATTTTGACTAAGTCAGACAAAATATTTTCAATTTTCAACACTCACAGTTTCAAAATCCAAGACTGTGCATCAGTCAAATCTTGATTTTTCCGTAATATTGGGTAAATCTGTGCACACGACACTAGTTTAATGATTCCATGTGAAGTAAATAAAAAATTATGGGTTGCCAAACTTGAAGGAATCGGCATTCATTGAAATAATTTTAAAATTTGCCGAAAATTGTCCGCGAAAAAATGGCATTTTATTGTTATTGCTTTAAAAATTCATAACTTTTGATTGGATACAGCTATTTGCATAATTTTTTTTATTTTTCTTCTTTTACCCCATTCTTGCTAAAAATCCATTTAAACTGTGTGTATAAACAAGAGAAAAAAATGGCTTGGCCACCCTAATCCAAGATACTGAACAAGCTGAGTTCTGTCTGTCAGGTACGAGCGAAACCAACGGAGGGATGACCCGGAAACACCATAAATAGCAAGTTTATCAATGAGAATATCATGGTCAACCAGATCAAAGGCCTTACGTAGATCGAAAAATAATAAACCATTGAAGAGACCAGAATCAATGTTCGAAAATAGATGATCCGTCAGGTTAATCAGAGCAGTGTGACATGAGTGATGTTCTCTGAAGCCAGATTGGGACTCAACAATCAAATGATTCATATGCAAATAGTTAAAAAGGCTAATGTAAACATGCTTTTCCAGGATTTTAGAGAGGAAGGGCAAAATCGAAATTGGCCTATAGTTGTTTTTCATCCTTTCAGCTCATTGTTCTCCTCGCGCAACATTGCGACACATCACTTTTCGAACCACCCTTGTGAATGGGAACAACACGGGCACATTTATAACGAGTAGGGAAGACCCCATTTGTTATTGACATATTAAAAATACTCAGCCTGGTAACACAATCAGCAATACACGACGCACCAATCTTCAGAAATTTTGAGGAGAGCTCATCATTACCAGGAGACTTCTATTAGTGTGGTATTTTCCTGAATAGACTTTGAGTACAAACTCAGAAGATTGGCATTAGTCTCACGAATCTCAGCAACTTCATTCTTGAGAGCGACTATATTCCTGGAAAGCTGTCTGCACTCATTGCATGGCCAAAAAAAGCGATTAGATTCATCACTGTCGACGCGCAAACATGTTAAATGAAACCATTTACAGCAAAGGCTGCAACGTATCATGTCCCCTTCTCCAGATCTGTTGAATTCACAGGCTTCAACGCAGTGCAGTTCATCGGTATTAGGAGATTTTGAGTTGGGTTGGGATGTATGCTTCTTCTTTTTCTTTGATTTGCGAGCCTTTTTGACAGTCTGAGACGTTCAGGAGTCGGTGTAGCCTCAGTTGGATTGGAATCATGGTCTGAGTGATCAGAATCTGAGTTACTAAAGCCCTTTATCAGTGACTTAAAAGGTGATGTTATCACTTCAATAATGGAATTTGTCGGTGATGAAGAGCCACTGCTAAGTTCGTTCAGGCGAGCCAACGCTCGGTTGTTCAAAGCGTTGCCGATGTAGTGACAAGCTGTTTTGATGTTTTCCGCAGGAACGTTCGGTAACATGCTCTTCATTTCAACGCTCATTTCTTCGACGAGTGGCCATTTACAGAAGGATTCAAGTTGTCTCGGTGTCAACTGATTTACTTTGGCTATGTACTTATCTTTGATTTTCTGTTCAACGTCAACTGGCACTGCTGGCGTTGCTGGAAGAACAGCTTCTCTTGCCTTTGAGTCTTTCTTTTGGCTTGGCATGGTGATTTGCAATGCAAATTATACTGAGACAATGGGTTTCCCGCCAGGAATAGATGACTCGATTCTGTCTCCCGTCACCAACCAAAAGGTGATCGAAATGTCACTGAAGTGCACTGGTCAAAATCATGTGGTATACCCATTGCTGAGGTGGTTTATCGCTATGATATCATAGTATTAAATGTGTGAATGTAAAACAAAGAATGTTTTCTCTAGCTGAGAGCTCGCGCCTGTTCCAACCCTGCTGTACTGCGAATATACCACAGTATCTTTCTCATCCCCACCAATCAGATCGCTGTATTTGCGCCACAATTTGCTGGTGTAATATAATACGCAACATGGTAAACTTTATTGTGATTTAATTCAAAGAAGGACACATTACCTCAGTGTTTTCTCTTCATGTTCATTGAAAGGGGCACTTTGTGCCCCCTTCATCAAAATTAGGGGGCATTTAGGGGCAGTGTTTATGTTGGTTTTGCCCTCTTAGGAAGCGGTTCGAAAATATCATTACGGTCGTCAGCATCTACATTTATATACTATCATAGACATCATAGTGGTGTCCGCTTGTGATGTGCTCAGCTGCTCTCCATCTTCTGTCAATTTGTCACCCACAGGATTCCCGACTCAGGATTTGACGTATCTGTTCCCCTGGAAACGATTTGGTGCGAATTTGAAGGTTTAAGTCCATGCAAATATGCGGTTATCAAACGATTGATCGAGATCGTTAGTGAAGCATACCTATACAATGCTAAGGCTTGAATTTCCCATTCTGTTATTGACACAGTGTTTCAAGTTCTGCTTTCAAACTTAACCGGTATCATAAAACAAGAACATAAAATTGCACTATTATCCATGGAGACTGAACCAGCCAGGTCATTGTCTTTTCGTTTGGATGCGTACACTCCACGTCATGCACGCCACAAAAGCTGCATGACAGGCGATATTTTGTCTTTTCGGAGGGAGTATTAAGACTAAAACCAAAAGCAAATTCACAGGTCAGTACACTATGTCAGTAAACTATGGGCACGGTCACTCCCCAGAAGTGGCATGGGTCACCCTTATATGTATGGACATCTTTGCTTGCTGTGTTTTGTGCGCGATTTCCGCGCTATCATTAACTTTATCGTCAGAACAGACAATGACTCGAAGTGCGCAATTTGCACAATTGCGCAGTGGAAAAAAAATGCTATTAACCATTTTACAAAGTGTGATCTTTTCCCCGAAGATTCATACCGTTAGCTTTTGGGAGTATTTGTAGTATAACAGAAGCACTTGTCTGGTCAAATTTTATAGTGTAGTATGGTGCAGTGCAGGGCACTTCACTGTTGAGTAGTTTAGTGTAGTGTAGTGTAGTGTAGCGTAGTGTAGTGTAGCGTAGTGTACTGAAAGTGTAGTGTAGTTTAGTGTAGTGTAGTGTAGTGTAGTGTAGTGTAGTGTAGTGTAGTGTAGTGTAGTGTAGTGTAGTGTAGTGTAGTGTAGTGTAGTGTAGTGTAGTTTAGTTTATTGTAGTGTAGTGTAGTGTAGTGTAGTGTAGTGTAGTGTAGTGTAGTGTAGTGTAGTGTAGTGTAGTGTAGTGTAGTGTAGTGTAGTGTAGTGTAGTGTAGTGTAGTGTAGTGTAGTGTAGTGTAGTTTAGTTTAGTGTAGTGTAGTGTAGTGTAGTGTAGTGTAGTGTAGTTTAGTGTAGTTTAGTTTAGTTTAGTGTAGTGTAGTGTAGTGTAGTGTAGTGTAGTGTAGTGGTAGTTTAGTGTAGTTTAGTGTAGTGTAGTGTAGTTTAGTGTAGTTTAGTGTAGAGTAGTGTAGTTTAGTGTAGGTTAGTGTTGTGTAGTGTAGTGTAGTGTAGTGTAGTGTAGTGTAGTGTAGTGTAGTGTAGTGTAGTGTAGTGTAGTGTAGTGTAGTGTAGTGTAGTGTAGTGAGTGTAGTGTAGTTTAGTTTAGTTTAGTTTAGTTTAGTGTAGTGTAGTTAATTTTAGTGTAGTGTAGTGTTGTGTAGTGTAGTGTAGTCCAGTGTAGTGTAGTGTACTGTACTGTAGTGTAGTGTACTGTAGTATGCTTAGATATGTTCCCCTGTCGAACTTAAAAGTATGATATATATACTCTTTCGTCTATATATTATATATGTCTATATACTATTTTTTAGGGAATGAAAACTTATTTCCTTAATTATATAATACTTGATAGTCATCTTTGTATTCTTAATTTTAAAAGTACAATGGAGGGTTCTAGAATACTGAAGTCCTCGACATATACCAACTTGACAATCGATTCTACGTGTTTCTATCAATAATAGCGTGTGTGTAACCATCAGAGCATGTATCTTATATGAAGATTTGCAAGCAAGTCACAGCTTATTAGCATAAAAACTAGTGAGACAGTGATTCTCTGAAAGTAAATATTTAATGATGTTCTTTGGTAGATTCGGAGATGTGGTATCAAAATATGAAGGAAGTAGCTTGTCAGGACCTGGTACCACCATAAAGCACTGGTTCAATATGACCCTGTTGTTATTGCCATATTATATTTGTTTCTTGGACCTGGTAAATTAATTAGCTTATATTATTGGCAGATCTACTTTTGATGCCATATTCCCTATGCCTAGCTCCTATAGTGCCAGTTGGAGATGGATAGTTTGCAAAAGTCTGTGTAATAATCGTCCGAATATTAACACAAAATTAATATCATTATTTAACTTTATGTTCTGTTAATGTGATGTTAAAATATACGATATTAATAACAATAAATTTAAGTGTTCAAAAGAAATGTTTCGAATCTTCATATGTTATGTATATTGTGCTGGAAGTCGAGCTTGGTGATTCTGTTACTTATCGTTATGTGAACTTTTACAGCTTCGGCGGTGACAATCTTCTTTAACAAGTTCACAGGATGAGTGTTGCTTGATAAGTTGTGGAGGAAGGATGGAAGTTTGACAAAATTTTTATGTGGTTAATTAAAAAAGCCAAGAATTAGGAAGAAATTCATTTGTCCGCATTGTCCTTCACATATGCATAAAACAGGAAAATGCCAAAATGTGCTTCTGACCTTTACATGACCCATTGCGTGAACGATATGCCATTTGGGAAATTCACAAATAATGAAAGGTTCTTAAATGGTTTAACTTAATACATCTCCAGCTTACAAACAAAATGAATCAAAGAAATGTTTTCTATTGTAGTTACAATGCCATATTAACAAAAGCTGAAGATAACATATAGTCACGACTATAAAAATTATCTTTTTTGTTGACTTTTTATTAGGTATGCACATCATTAATTAGGTGCATTGAACATATAGGTGTTTACCTTTTTAAAGATAAAATTGCCTGTGCTAATTCGGAAGCACACAAGGAATTAATTCTTTGCAGACACCTACATACAAAATACAGTCTGTCTTGAAAGCTGGGTGACTCATATGGCTACAAAACTACGAGCCCCGCGGAAATGCATTTGGAAAACTTGCAGGTACTCATACTAATAGTGATAAGGGAACTGTTTCATCTCCAATGGTGTGTTGCTGCGAAACCAAACACTTCAAAGTACTCATGACATACAGTTGAAGTAGAGAATAACATTTTTGAATTTTATTTCATGATTATCATAGCAAGGTTTTTCGTGAATGGCAACATGGTAGCGACACGTCACGTGACCAATTGAAAGGCCTTTCGCAGACTCAAAAGTACTTGCACTGATGATGATGTAGGCAAAATTTAATGAACGGGAAAAGGATGTGTAGGCTTATGGTCAAATCAAATGCAAAATGGCAAAACGTTTTGAACACTTCAAACTACCCATGCCAGTTGATATGATATGAGATAAAATTTAGGTTAAATTGTCAATTGGATCCTGAGAAAAAGACGTTATATGTTGCGCTATACGAGAACCAGTGAGCCCGTTCACTTTGCTTGGATCATAATAGCGAATGGAAAGAGTTCTGGACATGGTAACCATTCACGAAAAATAATCACATTTGCTTCGCAACGAAAACAGAACTTTGGTTTCATTACAAGATACCTTAAGTGTACGAGACAATACCTCCCTCCCTCCCTTCCTTCCTCCCTCAGGTCCTCCAACCCTACATCCATCCATCCACCCTCCCACCCATCCGTCCACTCATCCATCCATCCATCCATCCATCCATCCATCCATCTTCCATCCATCCATCCTTCCATCCATCCATCCAGCCATCCATCTATCTTTTCTTCCAGCTATCCATCTCTCCATCCATTCATCCTTCCTTCCAGCTATCCATCTCTCCATCCATTTATTCATCCATCGATCGATCAATCGATCCATCCATCCATTCATCCATCCATTCATCCATGCTTCCATCCATCCACACTTACACATACATACATACATACATACATACATACATACATACATACATACATACATACATACATACATACATACATACATACATACATACATACATACATACACACACACACACACACACACGCACACACACACACACACACACACACACATACATACATACATACATACATACATACATACATACATACATACATACATACATACATACATACATACATACACTTTGCCATTGATTTTGAGAAGGGATTTAGTTTGATTATTAAATGTAACTAATTATGCAAATTTTGGAAAAGTTTCGTGTTGAATGGTTTCAATAAATGCTGACGTATGATAAATTCCTTTGAGTCGAAGGTCCGCAAAATGTGCTAGTGTTGGGAAGGTAGAAGACGATTTCATTGGAATACAATGGAGATTCTGAATCTTGGAAACCAATCTTGAAGATATAAGAAACATCGCAAGCATCATTTTGGAAAATATGACTTAGCAATGACAACAGCTTCGATATTATTCTATACATTTTTTAAAGCATGACGAAAAGCTTTTTCATCACCTTGTTCTTGGACAGGGGTGACCTTGTAGAAGGAACACTGTTGCTCGTGCCTCACTCAATTAAAACAAAGCAAAACAGACACATAATAACATTTCATACATTGTATTTCTAAAATATATAATATCTATGTGCTACATAAACATGATGGGAAAGTCGATGCATCCTTTATGCCATGCGTAGTGTGGCTAAAACGGTATCTCGTCGAAAACCTATGCCAGTCTGGTCAACATGAGTAAACCTGTCAGTGAAGTACACTTGCGATTCCAAATTACAGCATGGTATGTGGGAGTACACACCATCATTACAATTCTGACCGTCGAGGGCGTCAGGCACGGAGTCGTTCATAAAATGAAGCTTGTGTGTGATGTCAGGCCTCTTCTATGTCATCCATAGTACCGTCATCCGCACTGCGTCGGTTGTCAAGGTTACATAACCTTTGAAAGCACCATACAACAAAAACACGCTTATTGATGCAAACAAAAACAAAGTTAATTCTATAGCTCTGCCTGCTCCAGAAACAAAAATTCCGTAACACATCTTACGTGAAACAGGTGATGATGCTAATAGTTCCAAGAAAATATCAAATGTAAGTTTCCTTATACCAAATTTTATCAGTTGAACGTCACATATGGTAAAAGAAAACGAGTATAGTTACGAAGAAAATAACTTAGCGGTGTTTTTATCGGCTAGTAATTGTGTATAAAAGACAAAATTACTATCCAATGGTTGAGAATCAAGAAGAATCATGTGATGCAAAATTTTAAGTTCTTTTATAAGTACTGAGCGTCATGTCATGGATGTTTCAACAGTGCAAGCTACTTGCCCTGGGCAATTTCCCTGACTTTTGCCATGATCCAATTTTTGCTCTTTCAAATCAATCAGATGAGGGGATTAAATACACAGTAACAGAGTTCAAATCTGTCCAAACGATGGCAAAACCAGTCTTCACTGTTGGTAGGAACATTTCTGTCCTGTATCCAGGAATACAGTATTCTTAACAGATACCTGTTGCTAAGCACAGGGAATGCTGTATAAGATCTTTTTTCCAGCACTTTCCAGTCAACATAAAAATGGCGCGACAGTTGAGAAATTCTCCTCATCTTGAAAGTTACATACTTTGTACAAATATCAGGTTTAACCACTGTTGGGAGTACGCATTTAACTTTTATCGAAACCGAGGCTGTGACCTTAACTGTAAGGAGAATCTTAACAAAGACCCATCGCCAGGAAACATCGACCAGTAAAGTTGAAGGCGTCGAAGACAATAACTTTTGTTTCTTGAATTTGATTTGTTAAAACATTTTTGTATAAAAGTCAATTAAATATTTCCTGTACTGCCTTCCTTTATTTTGTTTTCACACGCTGTCGAGCTCTGAAGAACTCTCGGGCCATAATCTTTCTAATTCTTTTAATAATCTTATGTATGACTGGCTTACGTTCTTTTGTTATAAAGTACTGAGGTCAACAGTGAGGTCATAGCCTCGTTTTGACGCAAATGTATTCAACACCCGCCACTTGAACAAAGTTACTTCTTTTGGTACGAGCAAAGAGTCTTGGGATATTCTAGTCGCTTATGATGAAGGTAAATCGTCGTCTTCATTACGTTGCTAGACTTATTGATTAATGTTTTGCAAGTGTGACATCAACACCCGGATGATGACCTACTTCACGGTTTCAAGATAGCCAATCAGCAGGCAGCTGTAGATATTCCGTCAGTTCTGTGAAGACATCACAAGGAGAAGTTGCTCAAAATGGTATCGCCACAGTGGATATATCATGAGTATTATTCTAACCTTGTAAACGAAAAACTGAGTTTGAACAAGTAAGAAAAATCAGGCTCTGTCAAATGTGGACACCGAAGTCCCTACAGAAGACCAACTAACAAAAGAGACAGCACCAATGGAATGTCGGTATACAGTCAGCGAGCACATTAACTACATCAAGGGGATGATCAGAACAAGCCGTGTTGGGAAATGATCAGCACATATTTCGCTCTTCTTCACTTCCCACACTTCAAAGTTTATTGTATTCGGCATAGCGGGTAGGCACTACAGCGGAACTCTGGTAAATTTACGCTGACAAACACCTCAAAATATGACTTCTCATACTTTTTAAGATCATTATTTCAAGTTGCATAGTTCACGAAATATAAAAACCAAGTGTTAATAGAATGCAAGCTACTGGAATAATTGAATGAATGAATGAATAAATGAAAGAACGAACGAACGAACGAATGAATGAATGAATGAATGAGTGAATGAATGAATGAATGAATGAATGAGAGCATGAATGAATAAATAAATAAGTAAATAAATAAATAAATAAATAAATAAATAAATTATATATAAATGAATGAATGAATGAATGAATGAATGAATGAATGAATGAATGAATGAATGAATAAATGAATGAATAAACAGAAGAAAACATTAACAAATAAATACAATTCAATCCTCTGACTCTTTCCATTTGGATCATCTGGACGTATGATAATTTATGTTAATAAAAATCAGCAATGCTATCATCTATAACCATAGACAGCAGAGAACCTACCATAAGTCTACATCCATCGAATGGTCATGACAACCAATACGCCGGTGAGGATGCTAAATCTTCCGACAGCATTGAGTAAGCCGGAACTCCCTGCAAATTGAAGATTTGAAATATTTTGTTCACAATCAAAGCCTTGCATTGTGTTTGACACTAGTAATAATCATCAGTTCATAGCTTTCGATGACCAGTCGAAGTGCCTTGATGTGCGTACTATATTTAATGTTTCAGGTAACAAGTGAACATACTTTCACCTACTGTGAGCAGGCATAGCTTGCCTCACATCGGAAAATAAATTCTTTTGTCAGTAGTCATGCATGTGTTGGAATAGCATTGCTTCTGATAAAATGAACAATTTTCACTCTGCCGATGTGTTTACTGATTTTGATGAACCCCCAAGCTAGGATGGTTAATCCTTAAAACCAAAACGAAATTTTATCATAGACTTGATGGTATTTACCAGAACAGTCCACGTCACCGGCTTGGCCTTCTTCTGTACCAGTCTCCAGGCAGTCCTCATCTTCAATGACAGTCCCGTCCAAAATCTGCACACACAGGTGGGTGTACTTGGCACAGTTCTCGTCAAGGATGACAGACGCCACCACGCCGTCCAGTTTTGTATTTGCGGTGGTAACCTGGAGTGGTGTGCCGTCAAATGTACCAGCGACAGGATCGGTTTGAGTTTCATCCTTGTCAGAAAAGTATACATTCACCGTTTCTACTTGCCCAGTTAGGCCGGTGGCGGGCGATATTGTCATCTCCAAGGTAATCGACGTTTCTTTCGCTGTAGTGTAGGTGATGTCCGAAAGGGGAGGCTCGGTGATTTTAAGGGAACCGTCATCGATTGTCAACACTACAACAAAGAAAAAAGCGCAAAAAATGTGATGGAAACTATTCGTTTAGAAAACTTTGTATATCCAATATTGCTTTGCGGTCTTTGATAAAGATAAAAAAAGTTTTGAGCCTTTCACATCCATTTTACAGCCAATACCACTGTTTTTTAAATAAACTTCACTATATTTCGCATCACCATATTTCCCTTTTTACAGGGCGATATGAAGTTAAAATGAACTCTTGAGTGAAAAGGATGCTACAGACAAACCAATCAAAATGCTGGCAATTCTGCACCTTTACGATCGATAGCAGATTTCAACATCAATTACCTTTTATGCATGCCGGAAAATGCCGAGAGAGTTTGACCGGTTAAGAAGGGCTTGACTACGCAGTTTCTGCGTAGTGAAGCTTCATTACGTATTCATGGTGACCCCTGGCCAGCTGTCAATAATTTTGGGGGCTTTTGTCTTTTGGCCTGCTTTGCATATGCGTCGTTGGACACGACCTGCCAATCACCCAGGTAGTCAATTAAACTACTAATTGACTGTTTACCGACCCAATTAACACTATCCAGCAGTATCAGTCATATTTTAATCGCGTGGCCCGGGTGGGCACAACGTAGGAACGCGTGTATTTCTGTGTGTACGTTTCACTTGTGGTGTTGTTTGTACCATCGTGTGTCCTTGTTTCACCTACAGCATTACCTTCAAGGTGACAGGCTTACTATTAATGTTCAGTATCATTGCACCGAGTTCTGCCCACGGTGAAAACCACCTGTTTTGCCTACTAATTACTGCCCGTCGCTGCCCGTCCTGAATGTAGCCTATCTATAGCTACAGTAATCACATAAATCATTTATCAGTTTTGATATATACTCCTAAATTGTAAGTTTGATCAAAATCGAGACCACATTCAAGGGCTATGCAGACTGTCCATGTAAGCACACACAGTGACAAGAAGGCGGCAAACACCTACTCACCAAGCACATCGAATCGGCGAAAAGAAGCATAAAAAGCTAGGCTTATCGCCAAAACAAACTCGCCAAGCGCTAACAAAAACCCATACCAAGCGGCCCTTTTCAGGGCCACCAAATACTCCAAAAAGGGAACTACCAAAAAATACGATAAGATGACATAGAACACACAAAAATCGTACACATAACAAACAACTGAAACACAACATTAAATACAAAATAAACAATCACAGTAACGTAACAGAAAACATGGCCGTGGAAATAAATCAGCTATTTCCAAAGAAAAGCCGACAACAACATGAAATTCAACAACAACCGATCATCGCTCAAACTATGAAACTCCGAAAAATAGTACTAGGCAAAAGCCTTAAAATTCATTCGGACACCAACAAAACCAAACAGAATAAAACCACCTCAGGATTTCAACAAATAAAGTCGTATAATGTGACTACGCTACATCGTGAGACACAAACAATCGCAACAACACCAATTCAAAGAAAAGTCAAATTGGACTCCACGAACAACAAAAAAACAAAAACTTGAAAGCTATCTGAAGCTGCTAAACTCGCACTTCTAGAGATACCCTTTCAAACAAGGAAACAAAACATGTCGCGTGCCAAAAGAATCGCGATAAACCAGCTTGCAAACATTGGACAAATTTTGGGAAAATAACCCTTCGACAAGGGTCGGTTTTTCGTTATTGTCAACACAAACGATTACGTACTCGAATGCGAAAGGCAATTACGTAACACTCAGTATATACACAACAAGCCAGAACAAACAGTAAACAAAGTAAATGAACTATTAATTAAAATGTACGAGAACAAGCACATCAACCAGGATACTTGTAAGTATCTTGATCCAATAAACATAAAATCCGTACCCCGCAGTGGTACTTATTGCCTAAAAATTCACAAACCTCCGCAAAAATCTAAAACACAAAATCTAAGACACACCAGTCAAAACAAAATTTACCGAAGTAAAGAAATATAGAACAAACAAACCGAACCACCAAACGGACTCACAACGTGACCAAAATTAATATACTTGCCTCGCTAATCGGAAAGCAAGACCACTAAAATGCATTAAAATAAATTTTCACAAACACAAACTAAGGAAAGAATCTACACTGCGACTGATGAGAAACCACACTCGGGTTTCGAAACGCAAGCGTCAAAGGGCGACTCTATCAACTTTTGTAACAACATAGGTCCGGCTGCGTCTCGCCATAAGCTTTCCCCACACAAACAAAACATTACCGTACACACTAATCCAAACTTCTCTACAAATATCCAAAGCGAAACAAACATTTCATTAACACAAACAATCGGATAAGAATGTAGGAACACATTTTCGAAACGAATCAAACACAAACTCGACACAAAAACATTTAGGATAGTTAGGTGGGGAGCCTGTTTCACATTTTTTACATCTCGCTATACTGTCTATGATTCTAAAAATAAAGTCATCTGCCACTTTTCTGTATACGCGGTTTGGCAAAACTCATCTCTTCAATCGAAAGTCGGGCGATTTCATGGTTCTTTGGGGCACTTAAGTGTACGTCGAGCTTAAGGAATGTAGTTACATTCGCGATGTTTTATTCGAAAATTATTTATTCCTTCAAGGGCAAATGCACATAATTTATGCTGTTGGAAATACTGGCCGCTCATAAACAAGACAATAAACTCAATATATGTGCATTTTTACTTATATTGTCAAAGTACCACCGACACCTACAAAAAACCAAATGGTTCAGTCCAGGTATTTGCAACTCTGCCATCCGACTGGTCAACAGGAAATCAACCATAGGTGTCTTTTGGCACGCTTATACGCCAGTCACCTAGGCGACGGTAATCTGCACCACTTATCACCATCGGAAGGTACTCCTCCCCATATACCACTGGTGATCCCACCCTCAAGGCACTGCGTCATTCGACCAAGCATTGTTATTGTAATTTCCTGCATAAAATTAACAGCGAGGTCAACCGGTCAAACTCTCTCGGCATTTTCTCTCATGGTGTAACATTAAAATGTATATTTATTTTGGTATCAAGCATCTTCTTATGTCTGTTGGAAAGCATTATTCGATTACTGACATGATAAAAGCTTATTATGTTGAAAAGTGTAAATCTGATGTTCCTTGATGACAAATTTCACATTTTAACAGACTTTTTTAGGATTTTAGTGTTCCGTATACATAAGATAGGAAAACCCTTCACACGGTACTTTTAATTGTAAGGGAGTTCCATGCTTGCATAAAGAGTTTTTAGAAAATTCTAACCATTACTCGTGTACAGAATATTCGATATTTGCTACCCTTGTACTTGATCTTCGACTGAATTCGCACCTCTAATCAAAATCCACTGAATAAGGAATGCCAATAAAAAATGCACTAACAGTTTGCTTAACCCTTTGAGCGCCAAAGTCAATTTTTGTCACCTTTACAAAATATATCCAAACCATTTTTTTCAGTTTTTTGCCAAAATTTTGATAAAAAACTGTAGCAAATGAAATGTGATGTCCATTTTGTTCAAAATTATCAAAAAAATACAGGAAAATTCATAAAAAATGGTAAAATGTTGCACTAAAATTTTGGTGGGAAAACATACGGTACTCAAAGGGTTAAGTTAATATGCCCCACGAAAGAGAAAATCTTGTCTCGGTGTAATTTTCAACAATTCTCTTACAAAATCAAGTATAAAAGGAAAGGTCACCTTACAAATTTTGGGTTAATAGAAAAAGTATCCTAGCACATACCGACACTTTAAATTCAAAATGAACGCTATTCATATGATTTTTTAACGCTATGGGGAAAATAAAATTGTCGATTTTCAAAATACTAGCACAGTGAAAAATGTTTCTTACTCCAAGAGCCTTAAAATAAACCGTACAAACGTTAAATCAGAAAAGAATTGTAAAAGTTTAAAGTCCGATTATATGTCCAAAGGCGCATTCTGCCCTAAACTGGAAAAATCAAATTGAAAACAAGCAAATGTAGCATATAAACTCAAGAGTAGTGACGACACTTTAACCGCTGACACACTGTTGTACCACAGTCCAACCACCACGCTACACAGTGAGTGTACGACACTAAGGCCAAAGTAAGAAAATTCTTTGTTTTGCGTCCGCGCGCGCCTAGGTTTTTGGAGATTTTTCGGAAAAAAAACACAAACATTCCTTTCAAAATTTCGCCGTTGGTGGCGCTATTTTGTCGCAAAAACAAGTCGTGGCGCTCGAAACACTCCTTTACGGCAGTCAGATTTCACTAATGGACCATGCGGTGACGTAAAACAGTATTTTCTACACATTTACACCTGTCGATACTCTCAGCCTCACGCCGGGGCCTCACGTTCTCGCTGTCTGTTGTGACTTTGCCTGTTGTGGCTTTGTCGTCACGATAAAAAATGGATGAAAGCAGGGAAATAATCGAAGTTAAAATACAGGAAACTTTGCACGGCAACTTGAAGGCATGGTCATTGCGAGCAATCGGGACTTGAACAGAGAGAGATTCAGTCGGCCGATTGGACTTGGGTACCACGACTCAGAGAGTTTGGCAGACGGAAAAATCGGAAAGTGTTGAGGCCTATCCTAGTTAATTGGTCTTTTAGATTTGCCAAAAATTTGGTTAATTCGTTTTAACTTGAAACAAAAAATAAACCAGTGATCAGTCCTGTCAAGGAAAGGCCTTTAGGTACTTTTTTGTTCAGTTTGGGTATGGGAAAGTATATTAGAATCCCTCTGTGAAAGTTCAAACTTGTAGTAGGCGGTCGTAGCTGCTCTTGAAGGAGGTCACACTTTCTGCATTAATGACATCGGCTGGTAATTTATTCCAGGTGTCCACAACTCTTGCTGAAAAAAGTACTTTCTTGTGTTAAGTCGAACGAATAGTTTATGAAGTTTGGGACACTGTCTTCAAGTTCTCGAGTTGGCTCCTAACTCAAGTGAAAGGTTACAGTGGTCATGGCCTTTGATAACTAATTCTAGCGTTGAATCATGTCGCCGCGAATTCTTCATTAAACCAAGCTGTTTAAGTCTATTTTGATAATTGTAGTGTTGGAGTTTGGGTATTATTTGCCGTGCTAAGATTTTTATGTCCTTTTGTAGCCATGGTGACAAAGCTTGTACTGCATATTCGAGCTGTGGTCTCACAAGTTGCTTGTAAAGACGGAGAATGACATTTTTTTGATTTGATCGACAATGATCGTTTGATGAGATCAACATTCTGTTTGCCTTACTTATCACATTTGCTTGAAGGTTTTAAGGTAGAATGAAGTAGATCATTTTCTTCAGTTGTACGTCCCAGTGAAATATTGTACATTGAGTATTTATTGAAGGGGTTGTTGTAGCCAATATGCGTCCGCCAGTGTTCACTCATTTTTTGTAGCTTGTCCAAATCAGCTTGTAGAATTTCAGGATCACTACAATTTCGCAAGGGATGACATGTCTTGGTATTGTCAGTAATTTTTTGAGTTCAGAACTAATTTCACCGCCAGTATGATTGATGTAGATTAGAAAGAGTATTGGTCCAAGAACTGAACCCTTTGGGACACCACTTGTGACGTATTCTCCATTCAGATGATGCTCCATTTATGACTACTCGCTGTTTTGTATTTGTCAATCATGCTTTGACCCACTGTAGAATATTTCCATGATACTTCATCTTTTCAATCAATCTGGTATGTGGTACTTTGAAAGTGCAAGGAATATAGATGTGAAGCTTCCACCTAAATTTGGGTCTGATGAGTCTGTGTGTACGTGTGGAGACTGACAATTGCGAAATGCTTTCTTTTATTTGATGGAAAGGAAAGGTGCTGGTCCCGAGGAAGCTACAGGGAATACTTTTGTCAATTATATCATCAATTTCTTCTTCTGTCTGATGCCCCATCTTTCTAAAATTGAATGCAGAGGCTACAAGTTACCATTTCTGTTTGGTGTTTTCTTTCACAACAGACACCTTTCAGCAAAACTATGACATTCCATCAGAGAATAGGCATTACAAGAAACTTGAAAAAAACGTACAAGAACTTGAGAACAAAAGACTGCTACTGTAAACTGTGTTATAGTGTACCCATTCCTCAAACTGCCAAGGCTGTAAAGTTGCTGTGCAATAGTATTGACATGTGGACACTTTGAATGCACAAGAAAGAAATCTAAAACTAATAAGAGAAAAGCAAACGTCAAAGAATGACTGTTTATTTTGATCCATTATGAAAATGCATACAGTGATCATACAGTGTGTCACACTGTGACAGGAGTATTCATGTGGTTTGAGAAAAATTGTCCAATTCAGGCAAACAGATTTTGTGTTAAATTTTCTGTGTGTGTTTTTAAGCCGCTTACCCGCGTACCTTTTAGGATTTTGAGTGGACGCAAAACAAAGAATTTACTTACTTTGGCCTAAACTTGTACAACAGAAATCGACAGATCTGTACTGTAAAAATCAACTCACCACTGCAATCCTTGTCGCCTGCCTGTCCAGTTTCACTGCCGATTTTTATACACTGGAAATCCCAAACAATAATACCGTCCAGAATTTCTGCGCATAGGTCAGTGTAGTGGGCACAATCGCCGTCCATGGTGATGCTAGCTGAAACGTCACCCAACGAAGTTGCAGCTGAATTGACCTGTACAGGTGTTCCACCTGCCAAGGGAGCGGGTACGCGATTGCTGGTTTTCGTGTTCCCATCGGTGAAGTACACATTGACCGCCGCCACCTGCCCGTCGTTGGCAACTTCCGTCGGCGATACAGTCATAGTAAACCACGATGTCCGTCGGATCAGTTCTGGTGTACAGAATTCGGAAACTGCCGGGCTCTTTATAGTGAGTGAATTCGCATCTATTTTGAGCTCTGTGAACAACAAAAATCAAATTACAAAAATTGCCATCTTGGCAAAATGGCATTGAATTTTTATATACTTTCTTCTACCAACATATCTATTCTCAACACTATAAAGCTAGTTGTTGAATTAAGGACAATTATATCTCAATTATGTCAGTATAAATGTCGTTCTCAAAAACAGTATTTATCTGTACTGTATTTATCAAAATAACAGCTTCAAGAAGTGAAAGATTATTGCATAGATGGATATTCTCAATTTTGTCAAATTAATGTCTATACCAATTTCATAATTGAGATCTTACTTGGCATATTCAATAGTATGGAATTTTATATCGATTTATTTGAACGAAACACGATGATTAAATATACATGTGTAATATTTCTGATCTTTTATCGGAAAGCATTACTTTTACCCGCACGGTTTACATCATACTGGGAAGAGAATTCCATTGGAAGGACGATAAGTAAGGTTTGTACCTGCGCAATTTGTATCGCCTGCTTGACCCTGATTGGTACCGACTGGGAGACATTGTTCAGGTCAGCAGTTTTCACCTCTGTTCCTTCGATCAATACGCACAACTGTGTTGCTGCTGTGCAATCCGCCGCAGAAGTAAATTTCAGATCAACAGTATTCCCTATTATCGGTGTCGGATTGGTGTCGTCTGTGATGGGTAGGGGACTTTCTGTGGTAGGGGCGTTCCCGTCAGCATCTTTTTCTGTGCCAGGGATCTTCGCGCCGCCAGAATTAGCGAAGTAGACCTTTATCCCATTCACGGTTCCAGTAGCGGCAGATGCCTGACAGTGGCAGTGAATGTGATAGTTGTGTCCTGGGCTCTGTTATACACTATGTCAGCGGGATTGGACGGGTCGGTTATTTCATAGCTATCCAATTCAATTTCTGGTGAGACAAACAATTAATTAACTAATTGTTGGGACTACTGTTAAAACATTCATACGGTCAAAATAAAGGTAAATTTGATCAGTTGGTAACTTTTCTACTGGTGTATACTCTTTGGAATCTATTTGGAATCTAAACGCTTTAAGTGTAATGGCTTCATTGATCACGTGATCATCAAAACTCAGGGGCGGGCATAATTTAAACTACTAGAGATATTTAACTAATTGTAAAGCATTCATTGTTCGAAATTTCTACCGTTTGTGTTTGTTATATTACGCCTCGGGGACAGATATTCAGACTCAAACTCGAACAATACATTTCTAATCTGCCGCTTATTGGAGCTCAATTGAATCATTTGAGTAGGTTAAGTTTTTAGCTTCTTAGTTTGTGAAAACTGATCATTTAGTTTTCCCCCGCAGAATTAATTTGGGTATTGGAGGCATTCTGGATTCCAAATATGAATAAATGTAGGGTGACTTGTTTCTCTAGTACTACATTTGCACGATGCCTTCTGATTTTTATTTTTTATTTAGTAAGGATATTGAGAAAAGTTTAAGTCTTTCAGTTTCGAGGCGTGTACTACATTCAGGCCTCGAAATTAACTTTTTTTTCCTGGTGGGCTCGAAAGTAACTTTTTTCCCTGGTAGTCCACTTGTGCTACCATTTTCTGAAGTTGGTAGCCCAGTGACAATGGCTGTTAGCCCATGCATATCTTAGTTTAGGTTATTGTTTTTCATTAACCAGACAAGAAAAAGCAATTTTCAAGATTCTGCCCATGAAGTGAATTTTCTATTCATTTGATGTTAATACTTGCTAACCTAACACCCAAAGGAAACATACATAAAGCCCCACCCCCACCCCCCCAAAAAAAACCAAAAAAAAAAATGTTTCTGGTCCTTATCAGCAAATGTTATGCGGCGACGTGTTTTTTTCCTCTTTTTTTATTCTTACAGGGGCTAAGTCGAGTTTTTCATGGATTTCATTTGATACGAGATACTACTTATTTTGTTGACATGTTGAAAGATATTGGATGCATGAGCGACCATGCATATATTCCACCCCGGTTTTATACACGATTCATGAAACCATCGTGAAAATGTATTAATGGTCATGACCTTAGTACATTTTCATCATGGTTTTATTTAATTGTTCCAAAACCGGGGTGGAATATATGCATAGTCACCCATTTATTCAGTATCTTTCAATTTGTCAAACAATATAAGTAGTACATAGTATCAAACAAAATTCCTGAAAAACTCTACTTTGTCCCCTTAACTATGCTGGTTTGGCACTATTGATGTAACAGTTATTGTCTTTTATCACCGTCTGCATAATACTTCCGTTTTATTTTACGCAAACAGGGATATCAAAGATAGCTGTACTGATGAGTATGTAACCAAAAAGAAAAGCCATGACGCACAGGTTCTGAAATGACGCACGCGGTGACCAGAAACGATCTCTTTTGGCCTAATAGACAACAGTGATACTCAAATGTTTGGTGACCTATTGACAACTCGTTTCACTCAGAGTTGAACGCAAATTTTGACAGTCGTCATGACAACGACCACGACCTTCTCAATACTACTAGACATACTGTAGCAGGGCTTAAAGCTCCATAAGCTGTATCTTTTGGCTATTTTTTCAGAACTTTTGTTTTGGGGTTTCCCTACACTTTCTGCATTATTCCCTATACTGTAATTTAATGCCAAGTATTTAGCATATCAACACAACCTATGTGAGTATAAAATTGTATTCAAGTCTAAAATTCGTTTGTAACAATAAACAATGATCACTACTCACATACAAGCTGTGTTGACAAAAAGAATACTCGAAATTTCAGTATGACAAACGGATTAGGGTCAGACACGGTAGTTGATATAAAGATTCGAGCCATGTATGATATATGTGTGTATGTGTATCATAGATCGCCTGTAACAATCCGATGACACAAAAGGATGCACTTGACAACACCCGAAAGTCGGATATCTCATATTCATGTCAAGAGTTCAGTATATGTGTATAAGACAAAGATTTGAACAAAATAAGCTGGGTATTCAATCTGACGAAATTTATCTAAATTTCGATGCACGATAAAGTTTCAAATGAATATAAGGGACACATGCGATATCACTAAATGAAGTTAATAACATGATATTAGGTGCGAATCACTCAATTCAGTGTCGTTACGACATACATATTGGGAGGAAATCTAAGCAAAGTACGATGACTTGTCTATAGACGATAAACGGTTGCTTACCTGCCGTTGCGTTTGAACTGCCTACAGCGACAACCACCAGCACAGTGAAAAACAGCACAATCCCCCTAAATGCAAATCAGGAATGCATTCAACAAATTAGTTCTTAGATGTCTTTTTTTAAAGTTACTTAACATATCGGATATGATTATCCATATTTCACAGGTAGGGCTTCGTAGGAAATCCCGCCCCTGCGTTGAAAGTGTTATGCTCGATATTAAGCTTAGTGGTTCTTCGCGCCTCGAAGCTGAAAGGCTTGAACTTTTGCATAAACAAAAATATTCACTAAGGTTTTTTGGCAGTGCTGAAGCGTAAAACTTATCACAACTTACCTCAGAGTCATTTTGATGGTGTGCTCCGGTTTCGGCGATACTAAGAAATTTCCTCGGTCGTTCCGAAATTTATAGATTCAGCACTGAAAAGAGAATTTCTGATTGGTCGGTTGTTTCCATGTTTAAACAAACAAATCACGTGATACTATAATTATTGGTTGGTGTCTGAAGAGGCACTCACTACCAAAGGTCACTGGACCGAGCAAGCTGGGAACAGGATGAGATATATTCTGCAAACCACGGCTTCCTCTTCTGATCACGAAAGAAGAAATACTTTTTCTTGTGACATTTCGGAAAGGAACCAAGGCAAATAGTGAAAACAGAAATTTCTACTAAATATGTAAAATAATGGCATGATAAGCGGTCATGCATAATTAACGCATGAAAAAGCAAAGTATTAACGACTGCTAGCTTTAACTTTCTGGCTTTTGTGTAGTATGAAAATTATGAAGCTACAGAGGGCGACATTTCTGATGAGTGCCTGTAGACACGCCATAATTTCTTCAACGAGGAGCGCCTGCCATGTGGGCGTGCGTTTGTTTACACTTAACCAATGTCAGTACACACTCCAACCGCTAGTATATCGTTGCCACTACTTAGATATTCAGAGTGGCGTTGGGAATAGACTACTCTGTACAAAGTTCACTGCTATGGTGTAGGACGGTAGGCCCGTTCATTGCTCCCTGTAAACAGGCGGTAACGAAATCTAGCTCAGGTTCCTAAGTTTGAAAGGAGTAACCTATAGGAGTCAACAGGGTCGGGGGAATTTCAATTCGATAACTCAAGGTTCCCCAGTTAATCGATTTTGTTGATATTGAAAGGTTCCATGTGCCGATATTTACTCGTGGCTAGTGTTTTACGCATATCCAAATAAAAATAATCGTTCTATCTAGATTAACGAATTGTAGCTAAAAGGTTTTGCAATATACCGTATTTTCGCCTTTGCAGGATCTACTAATGATTAACAGGATGATATGCCACGCAACGAACAAAACAAACAAATTTATATGCGGGTACGCTTTAAAGGAACGGGAGATCTTACGGCCTTGCTAGTTCCCATGATGCAATAACTTCGTTGAATAAAGTTGTACAAGGTAGTGGTCAACTTAATGTATCGGCATGGCGTACAGAGTGCAGATGCCACTACAGAGTTTGGAGATGTAGTTGCGAGTTCATGCTAAGTTCTTAGTCAACATGAAATGTCAATATATGTTTCCGATCTGAATACAAGCTCATCGATAATAGCAACAGAACAATTTTCCTTCTTCCGACTGTTTTCATCCATAATTAAAAATATGGGACACTTTTATAGGTCAACAGTTTTGCAATAATGAAATATTTCCCGGCCTTAAATTCTGGTTTTAAAACATGTGATGTAAGATGTACATGTACGACGTGTTAGGGACGCGATCAGTTCGAATATACACACAACACCGGCTTGCAAAGAAATAGAAAGCTGGCTTAATAACCACAGGTTGACCATTCTGTCTTACTTACCGGTAAGCTGACATTTGGTGAACTTTCCTTTAACAAAAAATTGAAGATAAAGAAAATTTCTGCAACCGTTACGGAACAAAACTAAAAAAATGGACATTCACACTGATCCACAGACCTCCGACTTTCGTGAAGGGGTCGAGAGACCTTTCCTGACCCGGGATTAACTTCAGGTTCGTTACTTGGCATGAACCGGTCAGGTCAGGAAAAGTGCGTTGACACCTTTTCGCGTTTCGCTTCGCATGATGCCGCTACAGTTGGCAACTACTTACCACTTTGTCCCTAATACCAGCAAAGTTTACGAAACTTCTAATTGTGCAAAATCAGGCAAATAATGTTGTCGCATTCACTAGTTAAAGGAACACCAAATATGTCACTAAGTGCACCATGGATTAAAAAGAAGAAGTTATTGGGTGTAAGTCAGATTTTTAACGAAATACGCTTAATATGCATTTTGACCATTCTAGTTTTGACGCTCATAATGTAAGGACGAGTGATTGAAAAAGTTTGTGGGGTCACTATGGAGATATCTGACTAAACAGCCATAAAGGAAGCGTTGCATTTAATTAATAATTGCTCAATTTTTGTACCCGACAATCCTTCCAAAACAGAGATTGGACACTGCATTCGATAGCATGCTGTAGAAAATTAGAAGAATGTTTCGATTATCGAACTCTCAGAGAAGTGACATTGGGGAACAAACGCCTCTGAGGACAGCGTTATTCATTAAGGTAGAACACACGTCAGGGACAGATAGTCGGACTATCAATTTCTACAGTTCTTTTCTGATCTACCACTTGTGGGGGTTCATTTAAAAGCTCTTGAAGAAAATAAGTTCATCGGCTTAGTTTCGAAAATCCAAATTTAATTTTTCCGCCATAGAGTTAACACAGGAATGGCGGCCAATTTTTGAACATCACAAATATCGCAAAATGTTGGGTAATTTGTTTCGCTAGTTCCAAACTTTGCACAGTGATGCCGAAGTTTTATTGCTGATTGATAAGAGAAAGGTTGAATGTTTCATTCAAGAAAGTTTGAGCAAAAGTTTAAGTCTTTCACTTTCGAGGCGCAAACTACCTTAATCAAGTAATCAATACAGGAAATGATTCTGTTTCGCTGATTTTATTCATATACAAAAATATCTTGATGATACAGAAATATAATGGAACATTTTCCTGTTTGCTTTTATGAATTCATATGGTGACTGCACTATCTAAAACTCATGCCTGTCAGAATGTAGTCAAATGTGAACATGTACAGTACACATAGACAGTTACTAATGATAGCATGGCCGGAGGAGTGCGCTAAACCTATGTAGCTGTAACCGTTGAGGGCGTCAGGTACGGAGTCGTTCATGAAATGAAGCTGGCGTGACGTCAGACTTCTTCTATGTCATCCATAGCACCGTCATCCGCTCCGCGTCGGTTGTCATGGGTACATAGCATTTATTTGTTTTCTAAGTAATATGCATTAAAGAAGTCATCCTGACTAACGTACGAGGCAACAGAAATCACTCGTCGGTACAGTTAGAACAAAGATAATTCTAGAAGACACTCTGGACACTATGTCTTTTCCAGATACAAATTTCAGCAGTACACTTTGCATGATTTTCCAGGCAAAAACATGGTGATGATGTGAATAATTCCAAGAAGCCATCAAAGGTAAGTCTCCATTTACCTAATTATATCAGTTGAACGTCACAAACGGTTAAAAGGAAACGAGCGCAGTGATTTAATGTTTTACTAGAGCGAAATTTGTAAATATGTTCATTACCTGGCAAAAGCACTGCTAGGATTTTTGTAGCAGTTTTAGCTGACTTTCTGCCATCTATCCTTTGAATACACAAAGACTGAAATGAACGGATTTCTAGACATGCTAACTGCAAATGTGGGTTGAAGACTACTGTTAATTAGTATTGAAACTCAGTCTGCATGAAGATAGTTGTTATAGTTCTGACAAACTAGCTCTGCACGTGTAGGAAATCATGCAAATATTGCCGAATATTTTACGAAATCGAGGCTGTGACCCTAAGTGCATATCGTCAGTGAATGTTCGCTGCTTGAAAACCACAGATCGACTGAAGATAACAGCCTTTTTATCCTGAGTATGATCATTTACAATTTTTTGCAGACAAGTAAGTTGCAACTTTTCGCTAGTGCTGTTCTTTGAATTCACATGCGCAGCATTTATTTTCGTAAGAAACACATGTAAGACTGGCCATTTGCAAACCGCTGAGGTCAACAAAAACGGTCATAGCCTCGATTTGATCCAAAATGTTTTGTCAGAAACTGTCACTATCACAAATTTACTTCTTTTGGCAAGTGAAAAGACTCTTTGGATATTTAAGTTAATGAAAATCTTAGTCGAGTTGCTGGAGTAATCGATTAAGTGATTGGCAGGTGCAATCTCAACACTGGATGATGAGCCATAGCCACGGTTTCAAGTTGACCAATGTGAAGCCACCTGTATTCGGTAAGTACTGTGAAATTGTAACGTGGAGAAGTTGAATTTTGCCACTGTAGATATGAAATCGCTACTTTCTTGCCGTGTCTGGAAAGATTGACTGAAAGAAAACAAAATTTTGAGTCAGGAACTGTAAACACCGATATCCATACAGAGACCAAAAGACGCCATAAAATTTGAAAATCACATAATAAGCAAATCCCCACGCTACAAGAAGCCAACGTAACGCGGGATTTTTATATTGCGCGTGTCAAGATGGTCCAACAGCGTGCCTTCAGCTCATTCAATGTAACGAGACCTGAAATGAAATTCTTGACATTTTACTTACATATAAGTTTTGAAAGTATTCATTTCATAGAAAGCCAGATGCAGCTGTTGTTGGCAAAGTTTCACATAATCCCTGTCATAGATATGCCAGTATTGTAAAGTATTTAATTTAAATATAAATTTTGATAGTGCCTGGATTCAATGAATGAAAATTTAAATAATTACCTTTCGTGATGGCGAATAAATATGAGGCCACCGGGCATTTTTATGATTCAGGGTAGCAAACGTGTCTTTTTAACCAAAAATTCAAAATAAAATATAGCCACAAAATCTTTGCCTATCAACCTTTTAGGGAAAATATATTAAAAAACAAACAAAACTAAAGACAAGGAATTATTTGCACTTTAGCAAGTTTAAAGATAGATAATATAATAACAATCTCTTTACAAATGCTATGTTATTTTAATATTTTGAGAGCACCGATATCCCCCGTAGGCAAATTTTTTACATGAAATATTCACATTTGCCAAGAATACATTACTTAGGGTTACTTACCAGTTTACCAAGGCCGAGTGGTACACACAGCCAGCATGCCTGCAAGGACGTGGTAGTGAACGATGGCAACTCGTACACCAGCGCTCTCTGTCATACAGGAAGACAAAATGATTATTTCTGTAAACTATTCAGACAACGTGACATGTATGTGTAGTATTACATTGTCTCATAATAGTGCAGGTCTCTATACGACTAACCACAGCTAAGCAATGTGACAAGGTCAAGGATCAGGATAAATGAACACAAACCTTTAAATTACAAACAGAGTTTCCTGAAAGCTATATCTACCTTCTAACTTTACCCTTGACTTTTCACTGAATCATTGGAGATTAACGTAAAACGCTGTCTGTGTCCAACTATAATCTCTTTTGCCGAAACAAGCGAAATGTATAATCATAAAACGAATATACCGCAAAAATCCATAAACGATTACAACTCTTTTAAATCCAAAAAGTTAGAAAGCATCGACAAGAAACGTAATAATATCGAAGTTTTTCATTTCATTTACAGTTACATTTTGAATGTTATAAAGGTCTGCATGTAGTTTCACTTTACGCCGTTGTTCGCGCCTCGAACGTGAAAGACATAAACATTTTCTCACACTTTCCTCCAGGAAACTTTCAACCATTCTCTTCAACATTCAAGAATACAAATCAGGCGATCATCGTACAAAGTTTGGTACCAGAGAAACAAATGACCAAAGATTTACTGACATTTGAAATTCTAAATGGCCATCATGCCTGTGTTAACTCTATGAGGAAAAAAAAAACATTTTTCGATTTTCGAGAAACCATGCCGGTAAAAAAATTTCTTACACCAAGAGCTTTAAAAGAAAAGAATTGGAAAAGTTGAAAGTCCGAAACCCCGAGGCGTATGCTACCTTAAATGATCATTATGGCAAAATATATCCGCGTGCAGACTTGTATGACAGACCTAAATACTGTTGGCCAACACCAATCATTCTTACAAGTACTTTCGCGCTCTTTTTATTTATTGAGTTGTCAGCAACCGAAATGTTCGGAGCAGAACATTTAATCAACGATTTGCCCAGGTGGAAAATTTGTAAGACTTTGTATATCAAATTCGCTGTTGTACGACTGATGTTTTACGCAACAATCGTGTTTCAGAAAATAGTAAAAGCAATGCAAAAAAACCATGATATCCTTAATTTGAATTTTAATGACCCTACCCATGTAGATTATTGCCATTTAAGACTTACCACAATCCTTTTCTCCAGCCTCAGTGTCTTCTGATCCGAATTCAATACACTCTTCTCCTTCGACGCCACCAACGGCAGACAGTGATGCGCAGAGATGGGTGTAGTCAGCGCAGCTCTCTTCGTCCAACTTCAGCGTTGCCACGCAACCTGTGATGTCCGTAGGATCATCGTCATTATGACCTATTTTTTCCGGGTCCTCTGGTGTTGGTGCATCGCCCTCAGCGACGACAGCAGGCTCTGATGCCACTCTAGTGTCATCATTTTTGTTGTTTGTGAAGTAGATGGTCACGCAATTCACTTCTGCGTGGGCGTCGTTTGTCGTGTGATTAATGATTTTGGTATCCCCGTGTGTGGTGTATGTGATCTCTGAGGGCTTTGGTTCGGTGATAACCAAAGAACCCGTCTCTATACTCACAACTAATAAAAGATAATAAACAAACAATTTATCTTCAGTGAGATCATGCCAGTGACAGGCCTATTTATCTGTGCTTTCGAAAACATCAACATGCGAGGAAATTCATTCAATCCTTCTGTTATCTTTAAGGTCATCGATATGGGCAAGGTCATATAAGGTCAAACCCCTTCATTGAAGAGAAGAAGTATTTATGTCCTTACTGCACTATTAATATGTCTGAAACACATTGAAATATAAGCTTATGCGCGTCTTGTTTACCGACTGATAATTCCAGTTTCCAGTGACTCCTTAATAATTTACATTTGATGCAAAATATACACAATTTAATCTGTTAAGTAATCTGTGGGTAAAACTATCGACCAATCCATTATCAAAACATCGACCCATTGTAGCTTGTAGAGCGTAACAAACCAAGGCGATAACTGGTCAATATCTGTTCTCACACTTACCAGAGCAGTCACTTTCGCCAGCCTGACCTTTTCTGTACCGAGATCGATGCAATCGTCATCCCATACGATAATTCCATCTGAGATTTCCACGCAGAGTTGGTCATAGTGGACGCAATCTGCGTCCATTGTGAGAGAGGCAGTTATGTCCCCTAATGGAGTTGTTTCAGCGGCAACGGGGATTGGATCTTCGCCTTGCCAAGTACCGGACACGGGCTCGCTCTTCTTCGTGTCGTCGTCAGACTTAGAGAAGTAAACCTTAACAGCGTCTACTTGTCCAGGGTTAGCAACATCTGATAGCGATGCTGTCAACGTAAACACGATTTCCGTCTCGTCTGTACGCGTGTAGAGAATACCTTGTGGTCCCGTTACCTTAAATGAATCCGCAGCGATTGTGACAACTAGAAAACAAAAAATGTACATGCTATTAGTGTTTTAAAGTACTGGATTCAGAAAAAAAAACAACAAAAATACAAAGAAACTTCCGAAAAGTTGATAGAACGCAAGTGGACAGTCTACTTTTAATTCAATATATAAAACAGTAAGATCGAAAGTGCACGCTAACAACAAACCACGTTCAGCATACCGTGAAATCATAGAGTGATTCTTTTAAACGGGAAAATGAATAATGTAACGTTGTTTAATTTCTTATAAAGTCACGAAGAATATGTCTTTTAGTTTCTGGTTTTGTAAACCAAAGAAACGCAGTTTTTTTCGATCCATATTAAATAACATTTTGCTTTTTCGAATAGTCATTTCACTAGTTTACGAAATATACGGCTGAAATTTAATGTTGCGGCAGAGATTAATTCCAATGATTAATTCAGAGTCTTGCTGAGTATATTATTCAGACTTTTTTAGGTTTTCATAATTTACGAACAACGAGATGGACTTTGTATGGTTTCGGCTACTATTTGGCCTTGCAAAGTTGATTTGAGAAATTTGTATACACTGAATATATAAATACTGGTGATTCTTATGGAGCACACCATGGTTTCAAATGGCTACTCTATCACAATCTCACATTTTGAACTATACCTGCACAGTTTTTCTCGCCAGCTTTAAGGTCTTCGCAGTCTTTATCGTCGTTTGTGTCCACTCCTGTCCCAGTAATTTGCACGCACAACGTTTCAGCAGCAGCACAGTCGTCCTTGTCGTCGAATTTCAAATCGACAACATTTCCGTCAATTTTCACTGTAGCTCCAGCGCCTACAGGTGTAGTAACTAAGCCTTCTACCTCAACAGGCGTTCCAACAGTATTGCCATTTGCATTTTCAAAGAAAACTTCAATTTTTGTTACATCTCCCGCAGCGCCTTCTGATTTCACGGTGACATCGAATGTAATCGACATGTCCTGCACTATGTTGTACACGATTGCATTTTCCCCGGTCGGACTGGTAATTTCGAAACCGTCTAAGGTGACATCTGCAAAGAACTCAAAACATTGTTATTGAATGTTTGTGTATCGTTGAACCACTGAACATAGTTAATCAGTCGACTAGACGAAACGGTAGGATATGAAATAACTATCCCGCAATCGCTTCATTTTCATTTATATGATTGGGAGAGATTAGAGTGCAGACCTAAGGAAAACTTTGACTTTTAGATGCATGAAACTGAAGAAAAGGTTACTATTTCTTTGTACTTGAAGTAATTTGCTTAATTCCCTTTTTGACAATCCGAAGTCATAATTAAACATAACCACGTCTCAAAATAAAATGAAATAAATTAATATGACAAAGGCGAGTCTCACAGTAAAGACACCGCAGATGGAATCGTTCCATGGTATATTTGCTGGCATCGCAAACCATTAACAATTAGCAGTTATACATTGGATAATGTTGTCGGTCAAACAACTGTAATATATATTTATAAAACATTAATACCTGACGTTTGACAAAGATCCGTTAGTAGTAGTACTCCCGACAATACAAAAATGAACGCCTCGAATCTAAAACATGAACAGACACCAAATCGGTTATATCACGTTAAGATATCGTAGTGAACGGTTAGCGAACAATGTGACAAAAACGAGGGCAACGCCTAAAATTGTATTGTAAAATGATATTTTCGAAAGAGAGCATCTCTTCTTGATACTGGTCATTCGTCGAGTATGATTCGTTGCAATTTACTAATCCACGTGCAGTATTTCCTATACTGGTTTTGTCAAACTAGAATTTTTCAATGGAAATATTCTTACCGTGCCATTCTCACTGGTGGATTTTCCAGTTGAATTGAGTTAGCTCTACCATCGCCACTATTTATACACTCGTGGCGCTTGTGATTGGCTGGGATATAATTAACATATTCGGTAATAACGTCACTGATTGGTTATCGGAAAAGGTGTCAAATCGTTCTGTTTCTATTTGTCATTCACTGCTACAATTTACCTCCCTGTCATTCGATCGAAACGTCAACTTATCAAAAGTATGGCGCCCATATTGTTTACAATGTAGAGGGCGCGGCTCTAACTGATGATTTAATTTGCCATCTATGACTGAACAACAAGATATGCCAGTTTCTCTACACATTTACAGCAGAGATATCTACCATAGAAAATAGGATTCATAATAGCAACTCTCGATATGTCGATTCAAAAGACTTGCTTAACCTCTTTGAAATGAGTTCAAATCGAACGTTATCATAAGTCTGTCGGGATGACAAGTTTACAATCAAACAAAGATAAGCACAGAGTATTTTCTGTCATAATATATCTATGCAAAGAGCATATGATTAATAGTAAAAATAAATAAAAATCACGGAGTTGTGGAAAAAAGAAAAGAGATGGTGGCTTTGCAAATGTTACTTCATATATCAAAAAGATAATTTTCGCGACAGAGTTTTACTCTACTAGGTTTGTTTGCACTTTCCGATAGTGTGAAAATATGCGATAAATTATATCGCGCTCATAGTTTGGAGAAAAAGAGTTGAGGTCACAACTTGGATCACAACTTGGCCACGTTAGGAACGCTTCGAGGTAAAATGTTTACAAGACAGGGCATTACAATTACAACATTTAACCACATGTTACTTACTGTGGAAGCATTAAAGCGTGACATAGCAGTAGTGTCGCTGCTGTACTTTAAAATTAAAATTCATAGAAATTATTTAAAGGGACACCAGATGATTGGTAAAGGTGTGTCCCATGTAAAAACTAAATGAACTAAAGTAGAACGTCAACTAACCTATGAGTGATGATTAAAATTTGATCAGGGATTCCTCTTGGAAGATAATGTTTACATCAACCTATTGTAAGAGAATGATCAAGTTTAACGGAACTTTTCTAAATGTATGCGCCTCGATGGTGAAAGACTGAAACTTTTGCTCAAACTTTCTTAAACGAAACTTCTAATCATTCTCTTACCAAACCAACAATAAAAATCAGAGGTCACCTTGCAAAGTTTGGAACATGCGAAACAAATTACCCAACATTTGGCGATTTTTAAAATTCAAAATGACCGCCATCCCAGTGTTAACTCTATGGGAAAAAATTACGTTTTCGATTTTCGTAAAACTAAGACGGTGAGAATTGTTCTTTCTCCAAGAGCTTTAAAATGAACCCGTACAAGTGGTAGATCAGAAAAGAATTGTAAAAGTTTGAGAGTCCGAATATCTGTCCCGAGGCGCGATCTACCTTAAAGAAGGAATAGGCTAAAACACGCAAATAGAACAATGCTAGACCCCTCATTTGATCGCAAGGCTGCAACAGCATATACTTCCAGCGGAAGACGCATGACGATATAAGGCAACAAGTGTTGTTAACTTTACACAATCAAGACAACATTTGCATACACTATGCCTTTAAATGAGCATCTCGCTCCCGCAATAAAAACTCGAGATATTATTAATAGCAGCTTTTCGTTGTACTGACAAGCATGGATTTACATAATCACATTGGCCTAAATCGAATTTATCAAAGTCAGACGATTTTCAATATCCTGCTAACAACACTCGTGCAAAGTCAACATTGATCTAACCATGATTTGAAAGAGCAAGCACAGAATCGTGTTTCCCCAATTTCCTTAATCCCTAGATTTCCTTAATCTTTCCGATACAGTGATCCACCCTTTTACAAATGTAGGTGACGTCATTGTCTGTTGCATTCGTTTGATTTGTTTTGACATGTTTGGATGAATTGCCATGGTATTATGATAAGACTTTATGACCTCTAACCCCTAGCCCTGTCTACATCAACGCGTCGTGCTTTGATGTACCAAGCAGAGAGCTTCCCTTTACGTGACGCTTGCTGATGCAGTTAATAAAAGATCGAATGTTTTGCCGCTCACTTAAAATATCAACCGTAGTGAAAATACAGGCGAGGTGGAGTAAATTTAATCGATGTAAAATAATACCAAATTCGTACGTGAATTGATGCAAGTGACGCTTGACAATGTCTTAGTTAAAGGTAAAATGCGCCTGGAAATATTATCAGATTGGTGAACTGTCCATTTTTTTTATCTACCGCTGTTTGAGGCTCATCTCGAAACTCTTAGAGAAAGTAATGTGTTTACATTTTGAGTTTCGTGAAAATCGAAAATGTATTTTTACCAGGCAGAGTTAACACAGGGATGGCGGCCATCTTGAAATTCAAAATATCAGTAAATGACATGTAAATAGTTTATCTAGTACAAAAAAACTTGCATTGTGACCAAGTATTTTTATTCTTGATTTGGCAAGAGCATCGAAGAAAGTTTCCCTGAGAACAGTTTGATCAAAAGTTTATGTTTAAATTTCAATGACATATTACCTTAATAGTTTTTGCAGTGTATACTGCATTGATCAACTGGTATAAGTGCTATATAGCCTGGGAGAAGACATCTTAAAACATTTTTCGGTACTTTTGCATTCTTTTTTCCGAGGTGCATTTGCTTAAGCTGTTGGCGCCTGCTTGTCTATATTCAACAAATTTCATTATACAGTCCAGCGTCTGGTACATCCCTGCCTTTACTCGAAGTAAGGGGCTGGTGATTAATGGCAGGATTACGTAAATACGAAGTTTTAAAAACCTCAGATTTCGTTTCCGCTCTTCACAAAGTACCATGCATACACCTACGATTAGTCACCATGGCAATAAACTTTTGGCAGAGTGACCTGTTTGCGCCTGAACTCGTTGTTTGTTTGTTCGTTGCATGGCATCACATTATTTTTTGCGAGGTTTTTAATTCAAGTAAGCTGAAAATACGATTTTTGCTTTAACATACGATTATACTTGACTATATTACACTATCGGTGACACTCTTCATATTAAAACTAATCGCACTGAACTACAGAATATTGCACTATTACGCTGTGTCGTTTTGTGCAATGCTTATCCAATGCAATGAACAATTACCTAAATTCACAGAAATGACACGTTTTAATTTCATCTCGTTTAGGAATCCGACAGGTGAAAATAACATCGACAAAATGAGATAAATCGAAATGTTTGTTTCTGCAGCGACGAATCTACAATTTAGTGTCATGTTAAAAAGATATTCTTTTCTTGTCAGTTTCGTTGGTCGAAGGGTGAAATGTTGAATCAAAGGTTTTCAAGCAAGTACTCTGTGATTAGGAAATTAACACATAACCCTTCGTCTATTGCCTAGAAAGCGGTTCATAGCCGCATTTTATTTCAGAGAAAAATACTTTCTTATCATTCCACTGTACCAATATCCCTACGTTTGACTGTCGGAACGATTTTTCTCTACCTTTGTTAAATAAAAAAATACTGTCATCTCGCAATTTGCTCGTCAAACTTTGTCCCAGATATTTCCCTTTGATAATCTGTTGAAATTGGGATTCAGCCTTTTCATTCACGAGAGTTGTCGATTAATGTCTTTCCGAGTCAATAAAAAAACTCCCTTTAAGTAATTTGAAGTGGAAGAACGTGACCGAATGCAGTGATCAGTTGTCATATTTCCAATGTTGGTTTTGTGGGATTAAGACTGACAAAGCAGCACAGGTGTCATTTAAATGACCGTTGCACACGTTGGAGTAGGGCACACCCAATGCCTCGCTTGAGTGTTTGTTTGTTCGTGTAGGTTTACTCAATCGGACCAGCTACGTATTGTAAACATTTGAGTGTATCAAGAAACTCCCTTCCCGAAGTGCATTGTCCGTTCGCCGAAATTAAGAATGCTACTTGATGCGAGTTGCCAAAGGAAATCATGAAATTGTCAAACTTATCGATACATTTACACTCGGTACACATTCGAGTATTGACTTGATGGTGAAATCTAGGGTCACATTTGCAAACGATTCATTCATACAAAATCTGTGAATGCAGTCGCAATGTCACGATAATTCTAGGACACACTAACATCTGCATAGTGGTCCGCGCCAAATATAGAACAGCGTCTCTATGATTTATACTAGGGTAAACGGGTTAGGGTTTTGAAAATGTTTGCTTGGTGGTTAAACATTTGAGATACATAACAGGGGAATACTGGGCCCTATTGACATTTGTGTGTGTGATTTTAGACATATCGTTTCATCCACTTCACCTTATTAATATATTCTCAAACTGCGATTCTTTTGTTTCAGCTTGACCATGTGACAATAGCTACCTCAAAAGAACTTTTTTTCTTTCAAATTTAGAACATCAACGCTTGTATCAATCGCATACATGTTAACCATTGTTTTAATCCGTTTTGATGTTTTCCCCGCCAAGCAAAAACAACCTGATGATTTGCGACATGCTGAGTCTTACAGTTTGAAATTATCTCAGAAAACGTGAGAGGTCAAAGACTAGAGTACGGGTAAGCCTGTCGACTCTTTGTCTACACCGCTTCCAAATACCTTTTCACTTCACCTGAAAACCAAGACAACTGCCTTTTTTAATTCATTGAGTTCAATTAAACCTGGTCTGTTTATTATTTGCGACCACATTTTTGAAGGCAATAAAATCTAAGTTTTCTGGTTGATTTACAGCGTGGATAACGGAGAGTCTTGCGATATTTTTTTTTCAAAATCGAAATTAGCTTTAATATAGATAATAACAATACTACAAACAGAATACTGAGAAAAATTATAACGGTAGCATCGAGAGTTGGAGTGTGTGTCTTGAGGTCGCCCAGATTCTTTTGCATGTTTCCATATCGAAAAGCCACGACACACCTCGGGATTTTGAATCTCCCGGAGTGTAAATTACTCCACGTTAACGTTGTGTACATTTGTTTGTTTATTCTTGAATTTCACTTTAAAAGCGTTGATCTTAGTGGATCTGCAATTGGTTGGCGTTGATTCTTCTTGATAAGAAAAGCTATTGAATCTGAGTCAAGTAAACGATTTAGGGGCAAAAATTCCTATGTCTCCATAGCGATCAAAGTCAATACCAAGGCACTGTGTATAATTCATGAAATTATTTCCTCATTCAACATCTTTTAACTTGATATTTTTATGAAATAATAAGACACTCCATTCTTGTAAGATATATTCAACAGCATTTTTAAGGTACATAGCGAACTTGATGACATCGAGAGAAATTTAAAAACAGAACGCGTTGCCATTACAGAGAATGCCGGGAAGTGACGTTGTTGCTCGCTTAGATCTAAATATAAAAAAAGTGTCTCACAGTGTCCTCTGTCTGCTGACGAAAATACTCTGCTCAATTATTAAAGAAACAAAATCAGTGTCAACAAGACTCTTATCATATGCAGGTGGGTGTCTGCCTATCTAAGCTCCAGGTTGAAATGTCAAAGGTCGGCCTCTTGGTCAATTTACTGACGCCACGCTATGAACGTACAGTAAATACTATTCCAACATAATCTTGTCAATTTCGGGATGGCGTCTTTATTTTTATTTTATTTTATTAATCTCGAACCAACAGGTTGCCCCAATAACAGGTTCGTTTGAAAATAAAAATATAATACAAAAACGAAAAATATATAACAGTTACAACGTAAACAAACAGACAGGAGAATTCACTTTAGAAATAACCAAAAAACAGCAACACAGCGAAAGATACACAGAAAAACATCCAGATAAAAGTAATCATTCAGAAAAAAGGATCTTACATAATCCATGACGAAAATTACTGAAATTATTAAAAATATCTAAATTTTGCTAGTTACAGATAGAATTAAAATATGTCTGAGATCGTGATAAAAATGAGTGTTTCAAGATATTTGTACGTGCTGACACTGGTCTAAAAAGAACAGCACGACGCAAGGTAAAAGCAGGAACGTTAAAATGAATCTGTGCAAGAACATCTGGTACACTATAAACTGAGTGAAGGATTTTATAAAGAAAAAGAGTGTCTAAAAATTTTCGCCTGTTCTCCAATGTGGGAAGGCGAAATTCATAACATAGGTTACTATACAGAGCCCTTGAGTAAGCCATCGATGAACGGAAACAAAGATACTTGATAAATTTTATTTGGACTCTTTCTAATTTCTTTATGAGTATACAATTTTGCTTGCATGGACAATGCTTCCCAAAAGGAAAAGTTGATTTTCTTCGGCTGTCTTTTTGTTTTTGTGTCATTACAGACCGAAATGAAATGGAGAAGATGGCAAATACACAGACTCTTGTCGATGTGAAAAAAAGCCAGTCATCCTGCATGTTTATTCTAAATGCCAACATTTTCATTCATGACAGAAAATTCAGTTTTTACCCAGTTGTCGAAAAATGTCGGTCAGAAGCCTTCCTTCAAATAATTTGAAGGGAACAACGTGACTGAATGCAGTAACTACCTCTCATATTTCAAATGCTGTCATTGAGCAATTAAAGCTGGTACAGAAGTACGGGTAGGGTTTCAACAACCACTGCAAAAGTTGGAGTAGAGAAGACCGAATGTCTAGTCCCGTCTGTTTTTGTTTGCTTGTTTGTTTGATTGTGTGGGTTTACTCAATCAGACGAGCAAAGTATTGTTAACATATGAGTGTACAAAGAACCCAACCCCAGTGCTTTTTTCCTTCGCCGAAATTTAGACTGCTACTATATGTGTATGTTGCCTCTGAAAACAGTGACAATTGTCAAACCCTAGCGACACATTCACACACGGTGTACATTTAACCACTAACTTAATAATTAACTCTGGTGAATATTTTGAAACGCAAAATCTGTGAATGCAGTCACAATGACAAGATAATTCTGGGACACACTGCTAGCAGCTGGTCCGCTTCCATAGAACCGCGTCTCCGTGAATTTCTATAAGTAAATGTGATCCAGTTTTGAAAATGTTTGCTTTGTAGATAATTATTGGAGAAGGATAACAGTGGAATGCAGGACCCAAATAACATATTGTCCGTGTATTTTTAATCACATCGCTCCTTCCACCACAAATTATTTATGATATTCTCAAACTGCAAAAAATGTGTGTGTATGTATGTGTGTGTGTCAGCTTGACGATGTGTATATAGCTACCTTTTGGAAACATATTTTCTTTCAAATTTATAACACCGATTTTTTGCGTTAATCGCATACATGTGAACCGCCGTTTTAATCTGTTTGGATGTTTTCCCCGCTAAGAAAAAACAACCTGATGATTTGCGACATGCTGAGTCTTACAGTTTGAAATTATCTCAGAAAACGTGAGAGGTCAAAGACTAGAGTACGGGTAAGCCTGTCGACTCTTTGTCTACACCGCTTCCAAATACCTTTTCACTTCACCTGTAAACCCAGACAACTGCCTTTTTTTCAATTTGTTGAGTTCAATTAAGCCTGATCTGTTTATTGCTCGCTACCTACGTTTTTGAAAGAGATGAAGTTACTTCTGATTCATTTTTACTCTTTGTTGAAAATGTAGGTTTCTCTTGTCGTTTTACAGCATCGATGACTAAACGCCTTGCTATAATATTCTTCAAACCCTAAATTAAGTGAAGTAGAGAGATAATGACAATACGCAAAAAGAAAAGTTTGAACGGCTGCGTTGAACTTTGGAGTTTGTGCCTGCACGTCGGCCAAATTTGTTTGCGTATTTCTATAGCTACAAGCCACAACAAACACAGTTGTCTTGAGTTACTGCGGGTCCAAATAACTCCTAATCGTATACATTTGTTAGTTTATTCGAGATTCTTTCTTCACAAGTATTGATCTGAATTGATCTGAGATTTGTAATATCTGGTTAGCGGCGATTTTTCATGAAAAAATGACCAATAGAGTGGCGACAATTCTTGTGTGTCCACAGCGGTCAAGTCAGTACCAAGAAAATGTATGTAATTCATAAACTGTTTCTTTATTCAACATCTTTAACTTGATATTTTTATGAACTAAAAAGACATTATTCTCGCCAGATATAAAGTACGGCAAAATGTTGTATCCATCAACAATTCCAATGTACACAGAAATTAAACTTGATGACATGGACAAACTGACAGAAATTTCACAACAGAACGCGTTGCCATTACACCATTACATAGAATGCCGGGAAGTGACGTTGTTGCTCGCTTAGATCTAAATGTCAAAAGTGTCTCACGCTGTCCGCTATCTGCTGTGACCAAAATACTGTGCCCAATTCTCGAATACACAAAATCAGTGTCTGCCCCTATCAAAGCTACAAGATAAAAGGTCAAAGGTTGACCTCTCGGTCGATTTGGCGATGTCGACGCTATCAGCGTAGGGTAAATATTATATTCTTCGAACACAGCCTGGTCACACAACCTGTCAATTTCGGGTGGCGTCTTAACCCATATATCAATGGTATTTTGATGCCGCGGATTTAACAAAGCGGACTGTGAAGGTTTGACAAATATGAAGCAGAAGTCTTTACCGCATAGCATGATTTCATGTGATTCCTTGCAGCCATTATCTGTACCCTAAAGTAACCTCTTATCTAATTCTTTGCTGACAGAAAAAGAAGAGAAGTAGACAGATAAGAAAACGCAAATGGCATCTAAAGTTGAAATATCCATACATTTTCTAAAATTTAAACGACAAGTTTTATTTTGGATAAAGCGATATTTAGGGGGAAGAGAGAGAGAGAGAGAGAGAGAGAGAGAGAGAGAGAGAGAGAGAGAGAGAGAGAGAGAGAGAGAGAGAGAGAGAGAGAGGAATTTTAAGCATGCGATGGATTTTTCAACTTATATTTACAATCACTTTTTGCTTGTGTCATTTACACTGACGAAAGAAGTTATCTCATATCAGAATGGTTTCGCGTGTCGTATTAAGTACGGGTGTTAAAGCCTTTGCAATGAGGTCGTAAGATTATATGTTTTCATTTTCCCATTAAGAGGAACAATCCACAACGACGTACGACTGCGAATGCAAGTTCATGGAAAGACATGAACATAGTATCGTTGACTTGGATTCAAATGAAAGACTGTCCCGTTTGTGCAGCGGGGCAGCTGAAGGACCTAAATACATCGTGTTGCTATAGAGACCAGCTAAAATGTCCGTCGGCCTATGACCACGCCGACGTTTCTGGCCGTTCTTTCTCGAGTGTTAAAGGACATGATGTTATCAGACAGGTATTGTGATGGTCTCAAAGTACACAACATATTAGCCGACACGGTCTGATCAGTTTTTAATAGAGTGTCGTCCTTACCGACATACAACTTGTCCCTAGAATTTACAGCTAGCAGCCATGGCAGTTTTGCTTAAGGCGGTTTTGCTGTTTGTTGATATTTACATCTCTATGTAAGCTGTATTTTAAAGCTTTATGAATATGTAGTTTGTATTTTCCAGGTGATATAAGGCCGCGTTAAAATTTGTGAGGGGTGCTGGAGGAATTCAAGGGGGATTCGAAAATTTTGGGGTTGTCGATGGGGGACTCGAAAGCCTTGCTCTGCCTATAAGGGATCTGAAAATATTTTCGCTCCCAACTTTGATGCCTTCCAATGGTTCTAATGTTAGTTGTAATTAGGCAAAACCTAGAACCGCTCTGTCGCATTTTATGACTTTCATCTCGAAAACATTCTTAAAATTATGAATGCCATTATATTTTCAACACGATTGGAACTAATTAGGGAAAATTGGATGATAGTAATTATCTGAAGTCTAGGTTCCTGTGTCGATTAGTTACCCTGAATGGTACTTGCACTTTCTTCAAGGGTTCCACCTTGCAAGACCGTCTCTATGGTCTCCATTCCAAGAGACTGTAGATGACAAGTAGGGGCATTAATCTGGCACGTTGGTGTTTGCTACACCTCACCAACAGTTCCTAGCTTCAAAACAAATATATGAAGTCAACCTGTAGATGGTAATTTAAACACCTTTTGAATGCCAAGACAGTATCTGCAGCTGGAGAGGGAGGGTTCCCGGGACCAAAGCGCTCAACCCACCGCCGCCCGTCCCAAGTCGGGGGCAGCTGCAGTAGACTGAGAAGAGCTGATAACAGGATGTAGTGAAGCCTGGGCTTGATAACTGGAAGAACATCACCCACACTGTACACGTCATAATAAAACGTTGATGCAGATCAAGCCAGGCAACGGCCACCACCCGGCCATGGTTTCAATCTCCTTATTAGGAAAATGTAACGAAATCGAAATTTTTACAGCTGAAATTTTACAAAATGATAGAATAGTGTAAAATTTGAAATATGTTCTCATCGGACAAAACAACGAAAACACAACGATTATTGCATACCTCTTTCATCGGATTCATTTAAATGAAAATAAGTTCATTTTTGTGTAAATGTACTGAAGAAACGAGACAAAATGCTTAAAATTCCTCTAATTGACGACTTTTGTGTCAGGGCACTTTTGAAATGTCCCTGACTTTTTCATGAATTTAAGGCTTCATAAACATTAAATTGAGTCAGGGCACATTTTAAAAGACCCTGACTGACTTAACTGTAAATCAATCGAAAAGCTTCATTTTGGTCGAGGAAAAATGACAAACTGAGATTATTACTTGTGTTTCAGTAAAGAAGAAACTACTGACAAACTCTCATATTTTCATTCAAATATGAATATTGTTCATATGTTTTGAACAATATTGCATTAGATACTATCATGCATTGATTCTTACTCATAACATTTCAACAGCATCGTAAATTTTGAATGAAATTTTAAAGATGGTAAGCAAATATGGTGTAAATTAGAGAAATTTCTAAAACTCCTGAGAAATTCTACCTATCCAATTATCCTAATTGGTTCAAATCGTGTTTTTCGAAAAAACAACAAGTTTGCCTTGTAAGGGGCAGAAGCTGCAATTACTTTTTTTCAATATTTCTATGCAATGCATCAGCTTCTTGGTGCCTCTCTACAGCATGCTGAAACACACAATATTCAGTTTGTGAACAAAGCCTATATATCTATATATCTAGATATTGGTGATAATTTAATTAGAGTCCAGACTGAAAATTATTTGTCAATGATGCAAATGCACGGTTCACATACACAGACTGTGTTGGCAAAAATATTGTCAAAAAATACAAAGTTAATATAGCTACTGCCTCGCTACTGCTACGGGTAGTGTCACTTTCACTGCATACTGGCAGTGACAGTGATAGCTCTGACTCTGATGTAGTTGAAGAAGAGTTTTGGTCATAGGACCCTCAATTGACCGTGAAACATGCATGTACACAAGATCAGGCTAGAGAGCAACAGTCCCCAGGGAATTTTTGAATTATGGCATATGGAGAATAGTTAAATATTAGAGAAAAAAAGACGGGGGTCATCATGCTTGATTTTCTACAAATGTACGATGAAATATTCGAAATATTCCTTGAGGAAAGTTTGAGCAAAAGTTTAAGTCTTTCACTTTCGAGGCGCATACTACCTTAAATGGAAAGATGGCAAATATATAGACTCTTGTCGAAACGTGTCAACTTCACCACAACACGCACTGGCTGCTGCATACGAGCAAGGGTCACACTTGACACTAATTTCAACTCGCCACATATCCTACAAGACATCATGAAATCTTTCTCCATATTCATGAGCATATTGTTGTCTTTTTGAGATGAAGTTTCACTACCATTGTGTTGTTTGTTTGTTAGATAAAAATAACCGTCATCCTGTATATTTTTTCTAGATGTTTCCTTTTGATAATCTGTTGAGTTTTAGATGTCACCATTTTCATTCGCGAGAGAAACGTTCTGTTGCTATCCAGTTGTCGATTAACGTCTGTGTGAGTAAATAAACCTTCCTTTAAATAATTTGAAGTGGAAGAACGTGACCGAATGCAGTGATCAGCTCTCATACTTCAAATGCTGCTGTTGTGGGATAAAGACTAGCAGAAAAGCACAGGAGCCATTTAGACTACCACTGTACAAGTTGGAGGACTGCTCACCCAAAATCCCTTCCTGTATGTTTGTTTGTTCGTGTGGGTTTACTTAATCGGACCAGTGAAAACCATTGTAAACATATGAGTGTTAAGAGAACTCCCGACCCCAAGTATATTCTCCCCTCGCCGAAATTCATAGTGCTACAGTATGTGCAACTTGTCTCTGAAGACAGTGATAATTTGTCCAACCTATCAACATATTAAATTTACTCACGGCACGCATTCAACTACTGACTTAATGATGATATCTAGGGTCACGTTTGCAAACGTTCATTGATACAAAATCCGTGAATGCGGTCAAAACGACACGATATTTTGGGGATTCGATTTCATATGGTGTGCTAGCTGCTGATCAGCGCCCCGTCGACTACAGTGTCTCTGTGAATTATCATATGATAAATTTTCCGGTTTTCCAAATTTTACTTGGGTGCTAAAGCATTTGCAGATAGATAACAAGGGAATACATGGCCAAAATAAGATTTTGTCTATGTAATTTTAGTCATATCGCTTCATCCACCACACCTTATTTATGATATTCTCGGACTGGAAGAAAATAATGATGTTTTTGTTTTAACTATGTGACAATAAGTGAAGTACAGCAACATGTTTTTTTCAAACTTTGACGCTTTGTGTTAATCGCATACATGGGAATAGTTGTTTTCATCTGTTTTGTCGTTTTCCCCAACAAGCACAAACAACCTGATGATTTGCGACATGCGGGGTCTGACGGTTTGAAATTATCTCAGAAAACGTGAGAGGTTAAAGACTAGAGTACGGGTAAGCCTGTCTACTCTTTGTCTACACCGCTTCCAAATACCTTTCGAGTTCTCCTATAAACCCAGACAATTGTCTTTTTTCAAATTAAGCCTGATCTGTTTATTTTTCGCGACCACTTTTTTGAAGTAGATGAAGTGACATCATTTTCATCCTTCTTAGAAAATCTTAGGTTTTCTTGTCCTTTTTACAGCATGGACGACGGAACGCCTTGCTATAATATTCTTCAACACCTAAATTAACTTATGTAGAGATAATGACATTACAACAGACAGAATGGTTTGAATGGCGGAATCGAGCGTTTGAGCTTGTGCCTTATGGTCTGCCAAATTTGTTTGCGTGTTTCTATAGCTACAAGCCACAACAAACACCGTTGTTATGAGTCTCTGCTGGTCTAAGTAATTCCACATTGTATACATTTGCAGGTGTTAGCCTGCAGGTGTCTGCCTATCTAAGCTCCAGGCTCACAGGTCAAGTGTCGACCTCTAGGTCAATTACAGATGCCCACACTATGAATGTACAGTAAATACTATTCGATCATAACCTGGTCAATTTCGGAATGGTTGTTACCATAAATCAATGGTATTTTGATGCAGCGGATTCACCAAAATGAATTGTGAATATGCGACAAATATTTCGGCTCCAACAAGTGTGAAGAAGACCGCGAAGTCTTTGCCGTATAGCATGATTTAATGCAATTGCGTGCAACCATTATCTGTAACTGAAAATTACTTTTTCATTCTTTGCTAACAGAAAAAGAAAAGAAGTAGATATTTAAGAAAATTCAAATAGCATCTAAAGTCGAAATGTCACATTTTTAAAAAGTTCAACGACAAATGATATTTTGGATAATGCGAAATATCACATTTTCAAAAAGTTCAACGACAAATGATATTTTGGATAATGCGTTATTTAGATGGAGAGAGAGACAGAGAAACAGAGAGACAGAGACAGAGAGAGAATGAAATTTTAAAGTTCCATTAGCTGTATCTTCTGGCGATTTTTCCGTTAGTTTTGATTGAAATGATCACTGGCTCATGTTGAAGAGTCTGTCAAATAACAGAGAATCGCATATTATTCGGAAACATTACGTGCCCGACAACTAAATAACATGTGATTTTACAACGAAAATTTCAATTTTTGTCCGGACAGAAATACAAACTCTGTTGACACGCGAATTCCAACGTAGGCATTCTTCTGCACCTGCGCGAGCCATTTACAGCAATTTAAAAATAAATATTCATTACTTATGCCCGGTACTTACGTCGTAGTCCATTGTCCGAACACGTTGCGTAGCCAGATGTCAATCCACGACGAAATGTTGTTTTGATCCCGCAATAAAGGTGAACTTGTACATCTCGCGTGATCGCGGCGTCACCATATCTGCGTTCTCCACTGCACGCTGAGCATGCCAGACGTCAACAAACGAGCTCTGAAGGGCAAACACGTTTGACTATTAGCAGTTTTATGTGGCTATAACATCACTAATCATGTTTGTTTCTTCGTAAAACAACATTTTGCAACAAATATGAGCCTCCAACATGGAATTTTCCGACGTAAAAATTGGTCAAAAGTTACAAATAATGGCCCTTTAAGCATGAAATGAATTTTTATGTTTTATATAATCGATTTTTGCTTGTCTCATTTACACCGACGAACGAAAATCCTGTAGACAAATAAATTTATATAAATGGAAGTTATCTTACATAAGAAAAGTATCATGTGTAGTATTAAGTGCGGGTGTTATGGCTCTTGCCACAAGGTGCACGGTAGGAATATGTTTTCATTTTGCCATTGAGAGGAACAATCGACGAGGACTGTTTTATACAACTTCATGAAAAGACATGAACACAACATGTTGTTGACTTGGATTCAGGTGTAACAGTGTCCGGTTTGTGAAGCTGAATGACCTGACTGCATCGTATTGTCATAGAGACCAGCTCAAATTGTCTACTGTCTACCGGCCTATGACCACGCCGGTGTTTCTGGCTGTGTCTCCTCAAGTGGTAAAGGTCAAATGTCATGAAACAGTTAACGTGATCGCCTCAAGTACATAACGTATTAGTCGACACGGGCTGATCGGTTTTAGAGTGTCGTCTTCATCCTCATACCATTCGTCGCTAGATTTTACAGCCAGCAGCCACGGTAGTTTTGTTTGAAAAGGTTTTAGCTGTTTGTTAATATTTCTATCTCCAAATAAACAGTACTTTAAATGTTCATGAAAATCTAGTTTGTATTTTCAAGGTTCAATTACCATAGAATAATCACCAAGTGGTGTTCGCAGGTAGGGTTCAAACACAAGCAGTCATTCCTCCGTCATGGTATTTTTTAAAATACATTTTCCAAAATTTCAACGACAAATGGTGTTTAGGATAGAGCGTTATTTAGGAGAGAGAGAGAGAGAGAGAGAGAGAGAGAGAGAGAGAGAGAGAGAGAGAGAGAGAGAGAGAGAGAGAGAGAGAGAGAGAGAGAGAGAGAGAGAGAGAGTCAACATCCAAGCCGAGGGAGAGGGAGATATGGAGCACGAGTTTAAAATGCATATCCATGGAAAAAAATAACTATATATGTTAGGCCGTCTGACCGCCAAATATGTGTAAGGAAGGGCTTCTGTACTTCCTTCCTAACTAACCACGTTCAAATATAAGTTTAATCTGTGCAATGCCATGAGAACATAAGTTGAGTCAGCTCAAGATAAGCTAGCATACTTATTGCCAGAAGTTTGCATGATTGCATCGCTAGAGAAGTGTATCACTTTCATATTGATATGACTTAAACATCACAGATCATCTTATCACAGCCTGCATCTCTAAACTGTTGTCACCGAGGTGTAGAACAGGTAGACAACAGACTGACCCGGTTGCACAAAAAACAAGAGCCAGCTGTCTATTTGTAATTTGTATCATTTGGGACTCTTAGAGTGTAGATCTAAAAATGTCTGTGAGTATTTGCGTAATGTTGTGAAAGCTGGAAGCATGTTTGCCCACAATTTAGCAAACTGCCAACATATTACATCAAACATGGAAAAATTAGCACGTCATGAAACCGGACGAATCACCTCCAAAATAACATATCATGTTTCTAGAACACTGGCAAAATTATTACTTTTTTCATCAAGTCTTTTTTCTTGAATAAACACTATTGCTTCCGTCAATAACGCTTGACCTGACTGGAATATACAGCAGGTCACCGTAACAACAACACGCACTAGCTGCTGCATCCGAACAAGGGTCACACATGACACTAACTGCAACTTGCCACATATCCTACAAGACCCCATGACGTCTTTCTCCATATTCTTGAGCATATTGTTTTCTGTTTCAATTCAAAACACTATCTACTGCGTTTAAAAAATATCTTGCAATACCTCAAGCATTACTGCCTCGACGCACATGTCAGGTCAATATTGTCGTTGAGGTAAGTATTAGCATAATTCATGTGCAATACTTTAAAAGGGAAGTTGCTGCACAGCCAAACTGTGACTTCTGCAGATCTTGTCATTTCATAACGATTTCCTCCTTGTGTGTTGATTTTTTTTTCATAAATTTCAAACAAGTAACAATGTGATCGAGGGGAATTATTCGTTGGTTCTGAAAAATGTTTTAACAATTGTCTTTAATATGCCCATGTTTATTTCTCTACATTGAATTTACATAACAAAGTTATGCTACCTCAAAAAGGGCATGCGAAAGTATCACGCGCAGGAAAGTTGGAATACAGGGGCGTTTGAGCATGCGTCGTAAGGTTGACCAAATCTGTTGACTTGCTGCCATAGAAACAAGCTACAACAAGCACCAGCTGTAGAATATGCGCAGGCGTAAATCGCCGAGGATTGTCCATGGGGTCGTTTCTGCACAAACAGTTCAGAATTCATTCGGGCTGTGATGTGAAAAATTGCATGATATTTGATTTAAAAACGGCAATCGAGAATATTTAAATTAAGCGCCGCAGATTAACAGGAAAGGTTCACACGTCCTTTACAGTGAAGTCCAATAAATATTTTATTTCCAATAGTTAATTTTTTCATCGAGAATCTTAACTCTATTATTTTTATATAGTTCAAAGAGTTTAAATATCTTTCTGGTGTCTACCATCTGATACTGAATTGTCAAAGGTTAACCGAAGGGTAAGTCTGAAATGGCGTCTTCCTAAATACACCACGCATCTTTTACTTGCAAAGCAAAGCAGCAAGCCTCAGAGGTTTCGTGAAAACAAGCTTTGACTTTTCGACAATTACCTGTATCCCCGATACGTAAACCGTTTTATTTTTATGGTTTTTATTGGCGTTTATAAGCAGTAGAAGTTATTTGTTTTAAAATCTACGCAATGCTGTATAGTTTTCTGAAATTGTAGTGCAGCTTTGACGAATAAAGGAAGCCATTATCCACCCTTTGTTAAAGGAATCAGAAATGAATTATACAAACCAGGAAAAGCTCAGAAAACCAGGTATTTTTTTAAATCATAAAAGATTGAGACAGGATGACAATAAAATGTCGACAACTTTTGTACAAGTTGTGAAAATTTCGTAAGGCAATTACCTCATCGACGTCAAAGTCTATAAAAAATCTAAGGAATATCTAATATTCCATCTGTACAGTGCGGAACTCGCTCAGCGATCGCTTGTAATTTTATAATTTGGCGAAAGAAAGAATTGCGTACGTGTGTAAGAAAATTGAACCAAATACATGTTGGTGACGAAAGCTTGATACGCAGGCAGATTGTAGCTGGTGTTGTATGACTGCTGACTGACCTAAAGCTGTGTGCAATTGCTATGGAAACCATCAATATGCTACACCGCTTTGATCCCGGGGCAGGTTCCTGGCTATGTCCGTTCGAGGTACAAAGGTCAGCCTAACGGTCCATGAAATGTAGACGTCATTGTAGTGAAAACGCGTACGGTCTCACCAGTGGTCGCCTGCTTCGTCGTCGAGAAATCTCCACTTTTCAGACCACACTGTCACGAGCTATAGCGATTTTTCCAAAACAAGTTTTGACAATTTGCTAACCAGGATTTTAATCTCTTTGTAAATCAAATTCTAAATCTATAACTTCTGCATGAAGAAGTAAACCATATCTCATGCTCGTTTTGTAAAACAGCGGGAGTGAAATAAACGATATTACATCATACCAGTATATTGATGGTGCAAATACAGCGATCTGATTGGTCGAGACATGAAGAGAACAGTGGTATATTGGCGATATACCACGGCTGGCATACTCGATTTTGACCAGTTCACTTTATATATGCACTCGCTATCGCTCGTGCATATATGTCGTGAACTGGTCAAAATCTCGTGGTATACCATCGCTGGGTGTGCTTTATTGCTTAAATATAATCAAGGAACAAGCCTCAACATGCGAAATGTATATGTTCTGCTTTTGTGTCCTTTGAGAAAAACACAAAGCACGCACTTAAACACATTTGCAAAGGTATTTTAATCACTTCGTTATGATTATATGGTATTGATTATGTGCTGAAATTTTCCCGAAGTATTGATCGACACAATTTAATCGCTAAAAATAAGCCAGTGCTTCTGCCAAAGAACAAATCGTATTCGAGTCGACGCTCAATGTTGTATCGCATCGGGTTCTGTCCTGATATGAATCAAAACCGAATACCATAAATGTCGCGCACAGGACAGTTGGATTTTTAAGAATTCGAGCATGCACCTACAGGTCGTCCAAATCTGTTGGCTTGCTGCCATGGTAACAAGTCGCAACATGCATCCGCTGTCGAATCTGCAAAGGTAACTAAGCTTTCATTGATTGGTTTCTGGTCAAGCAGATTCGATTTATAATCTAATCAAAATTCCATCATTATTGATTTAGAATGACAACTGAGAAGATGTACAGAAAACGGGGGAGGGGGTACTAGCAGGCAAGGAAAAGTTCGAATGTAGTTAATTAATTTATGAACAAAGTCTAGGGAATCTGCCAATTTTAATTGACTCATTTTCCATGGAGACTATTGATTAGTCTAAAATCTGTTTTTGCTTTAAAGGAAATTGTATATTCATTCTGTACTGTGATGAACTTTTCGCTACCACTGCGTTGAGCACAACGCCGACAAGAGCTTTACAACAACTTCAGGACAGCAAGACTCACCTTTGTAGTTTATGCATACATTTATATAAGTGACTATGTTTTTATGGACTGAATAAAGTTGAAAAAAATGTTTGAAGCATATCAGTTGTTCACTGACCGACTAGGTGAGTGTGATGTTGTCATGGAAGCAAACGAAATGTCATCATACCACTAAACGCGTTTCGCTGTGTGCCCGCCGTCCTCACCTCACCTCACAATGAACGGTCAAAGGTTAACCAAACGGTAAATTTTGAAAATGGCGTCTTCCTCCACGAATCACGTGCCTTTAGCTTCACATACTTTAGCCTGGTAGGCTTTAAAAATAACAGAATTGACTGTTTTTATCTCTTGAAACACCCCACAGTAATTCCCATTTAAAATATTCGCGTTTCTGCATGGTTGAATGTACTTTATTGCGGTCGTACGTTAGAATTAGTTTTTTTATAGTTTGTGTCCCCCTTTTTCTGTACATTTTTTGGTGTATGAACTGGCTCTCGAAATAAATAAATAAATATAAAAATAAATATAAAAATCAAAACTTAAAGGAAAGTGCTTTTGTGTTCTCTCTGCGCTACTCTATATGTTTGCCTTTGCTTGAAGAATGCTTTGTTTTGTACAGAACTTCGTTAAATTGTGACGGGACCACAACGTCATTCCCATGGCTAGCTCATACTGATCCTATAAATTCCAACATGTGTTTGTCTTGCAATACACAAGGGCTGCTCGAGGTCGAACTCGTTGCCGTATAAATATCTAAATATGCTCTGGTGTAAGACATTTACCCGGGTTCCTTTCTGTAATGCTGTTATTGAACATTGAAGAGGCAAGTTAAGTCAACACATTCGACGGCATATTGAGTGAGTTAACTGACACGTCCTCCCCATTAGCCAGATAGTGCTCTGTCAATTCCTTCGTAAGAAACCTGTGACTATGTCCGTGGCTATGTTTGAGAGTCAGCAAGGACAGTGACCTTTTTTGCTAGTTATCCCTTCCTGCATAATGAGTAAAGTGGCTCTTTGCAAAGCAACTGTGACCGTAAGAAAGCACAGTGAACAAAAAGAGAAAACACTATAATACCTTTCTGGAAAGATATATACTATTCTCAATGTTCTTGAACAAAATCAATGAGCACTGTTCATTACAATTGAACTGGTTTCCAATAATTAATTGGATATTTCTACATTTCCTGTTTTGTGTCGAGTAAGTTCCGCTTTCTAATATACACATTGTCTTACGAAGAGACGCGAGGCATGAATATGGAAGTGAATGGAATCCAGGTCAACAAAGCATAACGGGAACGCGAACAGACAGTTATCAAACATTAAAGTTGAAAATGCTTGAATGTGTTGTTGGGAGTCGGGCCAAGTCCACGCCACATCGACAATATTGGAATTGCAAAAACACCCACAAAACTACCAAATAAACCCCAAACAAAACAAACAAACGAAACTAAAAACCGCATGACACTTTAATCGTATAAAAATAAAGCACGCTGGTCTTTGAAGTGTTTGTGTTATCAATTTTGTTGAATGAAATCGATAATTTTGATTTATGTTTCTTCAACTAGAGATAACAAAGTGATTTGTGAGATTACGATGTCTGCCAGTGCCTGTTTTAAACCTCGTCAATCTACTGAGATATTTCAAAGGTCACTGTTGTTAATGAAGAGTCTTTCACGATAGTCAATGGACTCTTCATATTTTAAATATCATGGTGTTTATACAGAACAAGCATCTCGCGAATGACAGCTTTTGTAAATTCTTCGCTTAGGCAAACTTTGTACGTTATCTCGCTCAAAGTTGATAAACAGATGGGCAATTGCACAATTGTATGATTTTCAAAGAGAAACAAACATCTTCATATTTGACATTCAAAATGGCTATCACATATTTTTTTGATTCAATGCAAAAACAAAAACAAAAACATTACATATGAATATTTACAAAGATTTCAGTAAAATAAACCTCCCTCCTGGAACAAACAAACTAATGAAAAAAAATCAGAAGTGGAAAATCGTCTCTGAGATAATTTTTCTGTGTCGCAGCATATGAACGTGTCGTGTCATTTTCCCGTTTATCGAGAGCTTTATATATAGTAGTATCTATGATTTCTGATGCGTAGCATGAGCAGACGATGAACCTCCTACTTTCTTTTCTTATGCATGATTATTTCCGATTTTAGCAAGCGTACTAAAGGCAGCACAGTCACACTGAAATAACTCTCTGTCTGTGTGTCTGTCTGTCTGCTTGTCCCTGGGTCACGTTATACTTGTTTCACCCTCTCACCACCGTGGTTTGGCCTAAAACCCATCGTTATCATTGGTGATCGTGGACCTGTTTACAGGGAATTTGGGGTGAACAGGTTAGAGGAATCAGGATTGAATATATCGCTGCGCGATCACATGTAAGGTTCATGTTTCTGTGTTCGAACTTGTATAACAACGTTTATTTCAAGGATATCTACTGTAATTGCTGCAAAACTCTGTTCCTTTGCAGGCTTCAGATATGTTAAAATTCGTACAAGGCTCTTTCGCGTGAGAATCTTTCACGATAAAGTGTCTGCAATCGACATACCTACAAAATGACCTTTGACATGTCACAATTTATGACGTCATTCAGATACCGTCATCTCAGTCACGAATTATCTTGGATTAAAATGCATTATCTGATGTTGTCAAGGTAACCGTCAAAACATCCCAAACATTGAATTTAATCGATCCAACACAGAGATTATAGTTCCCAGGGTCGACGTTTTAAAATGTCAGAAGAAATAAGCCCCTCCTTCAGTCTAGGGTGGACAGCAAACTCCTATAGCTACAATTAAATAACGGAGATACCTGAGAATATTTAAAGCGTACCTTGAGAAAAATTCATGCTTCATTAATCAAACAAACAAACAAACAAACAAAAAACAGGACATGGAGGACAAAGAATTATCGTTCTTCAAATTTGATAGTTTGTCTATACTACTGAGAAATATAAACAACATAAGTGTGCAAGTGCAAAGTGCACTTTGAAATGTGTTTGTTTGTTGGTTACACCTTTTTTCATGGGAATCGTGATAATTCCTGAACCAACAGGAGCGCAGAATTTGAATATTTGGCACAAACCCGATTTTCAAGAATGCCTGTATCTCGCAAAAAAACTTTACGTGTTTTGTTCTTTATCACTCATTTTTTTTTTTGAATCTCAACCGTTGCCAAGGAAAACATTCTGTTTTTGCTTATCTTAAAGACCAATCTAAAAGTGTAGTCTCCATTCACTTTTTGCAGGACGCTTACTGTCACAATTTTCAAAGTAGCTCTGACGGTTTTCCGGCTGCTCCTATTCGCGCTAAAATTCTGCCACGTTGCCATGGAGAGGAAAATACACACGAACGCCCAGTCGTATGCCGAGGTCTGCCGGGGTCAACTGTGGAATGGTGTTGTGAAACGCGAAAGGTCAGAGTTCACAAGCAGGTGCTTTTTATGCTTTTTATGTGTTTTTGTGGTTGCTAGCTGACAAATTTCGACCGTTAGCTGGTCAATTGTACCGGTTGATTTTTATCCATAAATAACTTATCAATTTTTTTAACGGAGCCAGTTGGCATACAGACCAGCTGACCAACAATTCCAACATTTTATGCAAGATTAATAATAGGGTAACAGCTCAGAACACCCGCCCATGTGTTTTGGGTTTCCCCCATCTACTTTTTTTGCTGAATCATCTTGGTCAACATTTGATTATCAGAGGAAAAGAATAAAAATACTTTGTAGCACGGGTACACCTACCAATGAGTAAAACAAAATAAATTGCTAACGTTAAATAAATCGAACTTTCAACAAGCGAAAATTCATGAGCGGGTGTTATCTGTAGTTCATAAAGTAATGTCTTAATTTAGCAATTTGTGGTCTGAGGTAATTCAGATGTATAATGTAATGTGTAAACTCTCATTTTGCTGTAGTCTACACTTTTACACTGAAGTTATAGTTTATTACATAGCTCATTCAGTATAAGCTTAGTTGCTGTTGGATAATTATATGAACTTAAATTATATTTGTCTCCAGTCAAAGGGCCTTATTACGATTTTTGTCCATGAGTTCGTATTAATATACAGAACAGGATCTGATTTCTTATATCAATATTAGTTGAAAAAATTATAGTTATGACTGTGACAGCAAAATTTGGCACACACATTTTTTTGCGTAGAAAGTATTCGTCTTACAGACTGAAGATGGGAACAGTTTTTGAAGCGAGGCGTCTCATGAATTTGGCATTGGTATGTAATATGTTTATGTAATGTTTTCTAAACAAAGTTCAGGGACTTATAATTTAATTGAAAATTTTTAGAAAAAAATCAGCTAAAAAAAGAAAACAAATTAAGCATAACTATATTTTGTGCTTCAGTTAACATGCCCTCAGAAAATGGGCTGAGTCTCTCGGCATGATTTGTCTTAAGTTTGTTTTCCATATTTCATATTTGTTTAGTATGACCCATCAAAAAAGAGGGCAAAATTTGGCAAAACCATATGTGATTTTTGAAAACGCAAAAGAAGTTCAGGGTCTGAGGTTTTCCAGTCGGGTCGGGTTAGGGGAAACACATATATATATTCCATTTGGCCTCGAAAGAGCGTCACGTTTTTCTTTAGCTTGAGATTAAAACATTGTGACTTTATTTGGATGATGTAGCGTCCGTCACTCTGTTTTGATGTTCCCCAAACAAAAATGATGTAGTGAATCGAGGCATGACGGAGTCTGTCAGTGTGTCTGTAGACCCTATAGGCTAGTCTATGATGTGTCCGTGCAAATTGCCTCCATTCTCCATGAGAGGTCAAAGGTTTTGATATAGCTACTATTAACAATCTATGAGTCCGGAAACAACTTGGTCGTCGTTTTTAAACGGTCTTAATCTTTGTATTGTTGAGGTCTGTGTTGAAGATCACGTTGGTAGATGAGTAACCGGCTGGATCAATCAATAATCGGCCAGCTGAGAGTGTCTAAGCCCTTGTATATACCAAGCTACGAGTTGATTGGTGCTTGTATGCATATGTGTCTCAATAAAGACCTTGAAATGAATTCGTTGTACCAAAGTCTGTTGTGTATGTCAAGTTTTTGTTTTTTTTGTTATGTAAGCTGGTATTTGTTGAATGCTTTTATCATGTTATGCTCGTGAGAGATCTATTGTTAGTCTCTGTTCTCTCTTACACTACTGACAAGGTCACTGTCATTCACAAGGCGTTTCCTGTACTCATGTTATGAAAACGTGGACAGATTTGCTTAATTTGTACTGTAGGTTTATTAAATTACAGTGTAGCTCTGGCCACGTCAACCATAGGAAAGTTTAAATTGTTATGAAGAATACAAGAACTCGTCTACCCAGATACAATCAAACAGAATGACGCAGTCTATTTACCATGGGCGTTGTCTAAATTTTAAGCAATGAAAGGACGAAAAGACACCAATGAAATCAAATGTCATCGACTTGAGTGTTAAACCTAAACAACAACAATTAATCAGCCGTTGCGTCCTTGGACCACATATGTATCCAAGGATGCATATCACGATCCACACTTTTCAACAGTCAGACACCAACTTTATATCATTTCAATTTTCAAGAGACATATGCCGGCATTTGTCTGTTTGGCAGTCTTCTATCTCTATACACGACTGCCATTCTGCCAATCAGTCTGTACGTCTAGCAGTGTCTCTGTCTGTTTGTCTGTCTCTATACATGTCTGTCTGTCTACCTTTGTCTTCTGTCTCTATACATGCCTGTCAGTCTGCCAGTCAATTGATAAGTGAAACAAGCTGCCTACCTGTCAGTCAGTCAGTCGGTCAGTCAATCAGACAGTCTGTCTGTCTGTCTGTCTGTCTGTTTGTCTGTCTGTTTGTCCGTCCGTGTAGCAGTGTCTCTTTCCCCTGTCTCTGTTAATGTTCCTGTATTTAAGTCTTCTATCACTAGACCTGCCTGCTAGTCTGTCAGTCCGTCTGTCTGTCTGTCTGTCTGTCTGTCTGTCTGTCTGTCTCTGTCTGTCTGTCTGTCTGTGTGTATGTATACCTGTCCGTCAGTCAGTCAGTCTCTGTCTATCGGTGTCTGTTCCTGTCAACCTGTCTTCTTGTCTGTGCCTCTTCGCTTGTCTATCTCTGTCACTCTCTCCTCCCCCACGGTCTATCTTCTCTCCCTCTGTATGTTCATGTTGGCGAAAAAAGGTTCATGAAATATTTGCTCGCAAGGCGGTAGCTGTCCGCTTCGGTATTACGCTGTGACAACAAATCCGTATCGCGGAAGAGTTGTTCGACGATAAAATTTCGTGAAAAGACTACAGCTTCAAATACATACAAAGATAATGCCACACTGAACTTTATCATAAGTTAACTTTTAACAATATCTGCTGCTTAACTGGCGGTCTGGCTCATCGGCTGTCGAACCCATCGCCAAATCAATACAAGGATGACGTACTTTACACTGTTATTTTTGTCTCTTATGAATCCCAATCTAGCATCTTTATCTTCACTGCAATCTTTATTTTGTCTTGGAATAACTTAGATGCATGTATATATGACTCTTGCTTTGAAATTAGCATTTTGACCGGCGACAACATTTTCTCTCAACCTCGCATATTTGACAACTACAGGTGCATCGTCGTTCTCAAACTGATTTCGTAGAGTGATGAATGTTGAACAACTTCCTATACCATATGTTCTACGGTAGTTATAGTGGTGTGACCGTTGGAATATCTTTTAGACAGGTACTATGCAGAGTTTGAAGATGATTTCTCCAGAAGAAGCAGTTACCTCCCGGTCACCTTAAGGTAGAACGCGCCTCGGGGACAGATATTCGGACTCCCAAACTTTTCCAATTCTTTTCTGATCTACCACTTGTGAGGGCTCATTTTGAAGCCCTTGGAGTAAGAAAAACTTTCATCCTCTTAGATTTTTGAAAATCTGAAATTCTATTTTCCTCCAAAAAGTTAACACAGTTATAGCGGCCATTTTGAATTTCGAATATCGGCAAATCTTTCGTAATTTGTTTCTCCAGTACCAAAATTTGCACGGTGACCCCCTAGATTTTTATTCTTGATTTTGACAGAGAATGGTTGAAATGTTTCTTGAGGAAGATTGAGCGAAAGGTAAAGTCTTTCACGCATACTACCTTAATAATCAGACAATGCAATGACGTAGTTGAATACATATTATGAATGAAATCTTGTTCAAATATTCTGAAGAAAACACTTGTAGTATAGGTTCTAAACATTAAAACTTCACAACGGCCTCATTGAGGTTGGACTTGGAATAACATCATCTGAGAAATCAAGGGTTAGGCGCGCATCCCAAATACATTTGGAATGATCAAAGGGTTCTACGAAGAAATGCTTTTGGCATGTTGAATCACAGCAAGCATGGAATGCTTGTCTATTCCATGTTATTACACAGTGGCGAATGCAGAATGTTCGCACATTGAAATAATGTTGTATTCCTTTTTTTCTCTTCATCCCTTAAAGGTACCGTGACATTTAGGTGCACGTCTGCAATATCTGACGAACAATCGCAACCTAACAAGGTGACCCGACAAGCTGAACTTCATTGAACATTCGACGCCATGTTTAAGATCAATACTCTCCAGGAAAAATTAGAAAGTGTGGATGAGTTTGGCGGAACATCTGGGGCGTGTAGCAACTAAATTATGTATTTCAGCAAGACAGAGACAGCGCAAAACATAAACGTGCAGTGAAGCAGACTTACCAAAGCATTTTGTGCCGAGGTCAAAGATAATCCAATCTCGTCACTTCCGTCAACTGAACACGGTAGTACAAACTTCCATATGTTGCAGGGCTACTGGCTCTAATGGTAAATATCCCTTTTCTCACAAAGTGTGGAAATCGTGCTGGGAAACAAGGCAGCGCGTCAAATGATGACTTTTTGGTGCTTTGTCGAGCCGACGACTGCCAGTTCATCGGACAAATACTGAAGCTGGTGTAATTATTCACAAATAGGGGATATAATGTTATGCTACTTAGTTTACAATAGCCAACCGGAGACATGGGATTACCTTATCTGAAGAGACAGGCAGATAACTAAAAACCGTTTAACTGTGTGCGTTTTAGAAAGATCTTGTTGACCAGAATAACTCCCAGAAGCGTCACATCCAACGCTATGGAGTAAAATTAATGAAACTGAAATTTGATTTTATAGAGGGTCGATAACTTTTTCCTCATAGAGTCATAGGAATGCGTTAGTTTTTCAGAAAAATCAAGAGTAATATGGGTTAAAAATGCACGAATAGCACGCTCTGTGAGCAGTAAATTTTCACACATCTCTGAACGCCAGTCAAACATCAGTATCTAACACTTAAAACTGAGCCAGTCATGTAAACGCCCTCACTGGCGAGAAATACGCCTGTCCTGAAATTATTATGATTGAATATGATAAACAAAGAGAAAAAAAAAAATAGATGAACAAACGAACAAGTAAATAAAATACAAGAAAAATAACGGAATAAATAAAGAAATAAAGGAATAAATCAAACGCCAGTACCAAATAGTTTAACCTGGCAAACAAAATCCAGTCATTTAAACCACCCTCACAGGCGCCAAATACGCCTCTCCAGCAATTATTCTGACAGAAAGATGACGCATACACATACATACATACATACATACATACATACATACATACATACATACATACATACATACATACATACATACATACATACATACATACATACATACATACATACATACATACATACACACACACACACATACACACATACATACATACATACATACATACATACATACATACATACATACATACATACATACATACATACATACATACATACATACATACATACATACATACATAAATTGGCTTGATTGGTTGTTCATGAAATTGGAAACCTATGGGCACGTTTATTTTGCAGAGTTCTCGTGTTTAGTCGGCATTCTTACGAAATGACGAGAGTCGCCTGTACGTTAAGTGTCATTATAGACAAAAAGCGCAAAAATCAAATGATTGGATTATAAGGAAGACATGAACAGAAAGCGTTCAAAGGTATCACACTTATCTTCTTCTCAAAAATCAAAACAGAAAGAAAATCTGACAAAACAACAAGTATGTAGAACACAAAGAATAATTCCGCACTCAACATACATTGGTGGCGTTCATGGATTTCAGGCATTTGAACAATTCAAGGGGTGGCGCTGTTTGGGAGGTTTACGGCATACCGAGCGCATGGATATCGATTCTAAATCAGGCAGTCAGAGGACAGATCAGATTATATCTCATCACTTCAACGATATTTAAGAGGTTACTAAATCGACTGTCACCTGTGACGTATAAGCATATGAGTGTCAATAATAGCACGAGTGATGGCGCCCTACAGGTTTTCAGAGAGTATGCATTTTCTGCCAAACTGTTACACTCCATTAGGTTCTATTTTCACCTTAAATAGTTCCCTAAAACTGTATGTGTGATCGAAGCAATGTGATTAAAAGAACTGTATTGTAGTGAAAGACTATTTAGAAAATCGATATTTTCATGTTCTTCGAATTTATGCCCAGGATAATATTAGGTAAATGGAGGTCTTCAAATTACCAAGAGATAAAATGTGAATCATATCTTCACTGTAACCGGAACTACTTACACTTAGGCGTACGCATTGATATGTTTACAGCTGGGTGAAAATAATTGATAACACACGAGACGTCATTTATAATTTTGGGCATCCTACTTGAGTAGGAGCAGAGATTTATTAAAAAAAACAAAACGAACGCATTGAAAATTTGGTATGTATTGCAACAGACACCGTTATCGTTCATCGTCACTTGCCATGTTTTCATGTTGACTTCGCTGCTGACGAGTAGGCCTACGGTCCTCGTCAACAGTGCATCAGACAGAAAAGTTACACGACATGTTTCCATTTGACTAGTTTTAATAACTCGGAAGTGAACTATATCGAGTATAACCATAAACGAGTTACAGAGAGGGTGCACATGACACATGCTCCCGATTGGTTAGTGACTTAGAGAGGCCATGCTCTTGTTCGAGTAAGCTTCCGATACAAATGATAAGATACTCCAGGGAAAAGGGAGCTAAAAGGTCTTCGTAACTACAAAATATTATCCAGGTACGGAAAGAAATGACGTCATTTTCTCATATCCATTTTCATATACTCTGTTTCCATAGCTACTAGAAAGTATTGATTAATTCCGGAGGGAAGAGTGTTTATATCAACTATTTCCCTTTGCTTTATTATACAAGCTTGAGAAAATACATCTGTATCTGAATAGGTAGATATTACAGCTTTCTCAATAAATAGGATTGAAATATGAATAATTCATTTTCGCGGTGTTTTTATTAATTTGTCTAAAATTTGGTTCAAATATGTGCATGGTCACCCATTCAATTAGCATCTTTCAACATGTTAAACAAGTAAGCTTCGTATATCGTATCAAACAAAATTCATGAAAAATGGCCGACTTTGTCTCTTTAACATAATCCACAGCTGAATCGTTATGTTTAAATGTTTAAAGGTTTTGACTTCCATGTGGAATATTATTTCGATTTGATTAATTTGCTTTGCGTCATTTGAATTCTTTTGTTTTGATTCACGATTTTGAATTTCAATTGTGCTTATATTGGTTTATTTTGATTTGAGATCAGATCTATAACGGTTATGATTCGCATTTCCACACGCACAAGGAACATGGTTCCATTCTTTTGTTAAGTTCATTCTTCTTTTCATTTGAAAGTGATCTGGGATTTTGGTTTTGTTTCTTAATGAAAACTTCGTTATATTGGCTTAAAACCATGTATCGAAATCGTTTTAGATTTATTGTAATTTTGTCGCCAACTTTCATGACATAAATCCTTAGATCGCCCCAGTGGAGGATAAAGGTTGTCGAAATTTCAAATAGTATAAACCTTATCTGTCTCTGTCGAGCATGATGCTCCGTGCCTAAACCGTCTTCCACAATCACTGAAGCAGTTACTAAGTTCACGCCTCGAAACTGAAAGACCTTAAATTTCGCCCAAACTTTCCCCTTAAGAAATTTCATACCACAATTCCCCTTCAAAATCAAGAATAAAATCCAGGGATCACGCTGCAAAATTTGGTACAAGACTAAAAAATGATCAAATATTTACTTACATTTTAAAGTCAAAATGTTTACAGAGCTAGCCTGTGATAATTCTATAGGGTTAGTTAAGACCTTACTCACTGATTCAAAATGGCTGCCGACCTTCTGTATACTCTATTGGGTGCGTTAAGACCTTGTTTACTAAATATAAGTCAAAAGAAGCTCCGCACGTGGTAGGGTTAAATGTTTTGTTAAAGTGTGAGAGTCCGAATATCTGTCACCTAGTCCCAGTCGACCTTAAGGCAGTATGCTCCTCGAAAGTAAAAGACTTAACTTTTGCTCCAATGTTTCTTAAGGAATCTTTCAACTATAATATTTCAAAATCAAGAATAAAAATCGGGGGGTCACCGTGCAAATTTTGGTACTAGTGAAACAAATAACCTAAGATTTATCGATATGTAAAATTTAAAGTGGCCGCCATCCCTGTGTTAACTCTATGGAGAAAAATAACATTTCCGAATTTTGAAAACTAAGGTGGTGAAAAGTTTTCTTATGCCTAGAGCTTTAAAATGAACTCCAACAAGTGGTATATCAGAAAAGAATTGTAAAAGTTTGAGATTCCGAATATCTGCCCCTGAGGCCTAGTCGACCATAGGAAAGGACAGAGTGTGCTTCAATGGCTGTAAAGCGAACAAGTGATGTTTACTAGTTTCACAACATCTGAGAGAATGAAGCATCTGATGCAGGATCAATTTCACTGGGCAAACAGCTTGATATACGCTCATCATATCTACGTATATGGACTCGTATTTTAGTAGAATATGTGAGTATACAACAGTCTGCGTAGCTGCAGATTGGAAATGTGCAACAGAAATACATAGTGCATATGTACGTATATGGAACATCTCAATGTGTTAGTATACGTATGCGTATATCCATGTATACCATGAGTGTGCACAACGCAGACCTTAGCATACTAAGTGTACATTATAAACATACCAACGTATTTGTATGTATTCTTAGTGCAGATCTTCCTCGATGTTTGCATAAATTGCCATTACGGGAAGGCTCAATTAACTTGGATGGTACCTGAAACCCGAGTTGCTGCCTGTCAACTCGGATGACAAACATAACACTTTTAATCCCCAAAGGTGTTAATGTTCGATTGTTGCGTTTATCTTATCCAGGGCTATGTTATCCAGTCTGGTGCTATGATAGGAACATCAGGGCTGTAACGACTCACTCAATACCACGGGCACACACATATGCTTGCACATGGAACTATGTTGACAGGAAAAAAGTGAACTACCCTCTTTTCAATGCAAGTAATCTAGTTTCTTCTTTAATTTAGGCTCTAAACTAAGTTTTAGAAATATGGTGAAACAAAATATCGTTCTTCGTTCATTTTCATTCAAGTTTCCTATTTTCGGACGCTTCACTTCAGTAACGCGCACTGATCATAAGCTTATATGCAAATGTGATCAGAACAGCATGGAACGTTCTTTCCACGTGTCCAGCTTTTTCATGCACATGCAAACAACGTAACGTGTCCTCCGCGTATCCTGTGACATCCCCGAGAAAAAGAACGAAATCAATGAATTGCTAGCCAGAAACCTTTTGTAACAGTATGGCCACTTTTACATATAAGAAAGGAGAAATGGTAGAGGCAGTTGACGAGGTCGGCGTTAGGCGCCGACCGGCGTGGGCCATGCTAAAAGTAGTTCCTGCAGTGCTAATGTTTTGTTTACTATAGGTAAGTGGACGAGTAGGAGGCGGTTTACGGAATTTAACGGTACAGTTTGCCAGTAAAACTCCGAGGCCCGCAGGGCCGAGGAGTTTTATGGCAAACTGTACCGTTAAATTCCGTAAACCGCCGACTACGAGTTCGCTTACCGTGTTATACCACGAATTTGCCGAGTTTTAGAGCCTTGTTTGCACGCCTAAAGTTTTTATTTGTAATTTTAGTGCAGTGCACGTTGAAACTTTGGCAGGAAAACATCGCGTTTTGACACCTTGTTGAACGAAAGTATAAAAAAAACAACCCATGATTGGATTAAACAAAGTTGACATGTGTTGCTATTGTGGTGCGATGACGTGGTTTAGCACCTGGTTTTATTTGAATTGTATGAATTTGCTTGATTGATTGGTTGGTTGGTTGGTTGAATGAAGTGAAAAGGTGTTTGCAGATCGATGTTAGAGTCACGCTTTGCTCATTTGGGTCGAAAACTTTGAGCAGCATACATGCAATTGCCGAGTCGCTCTACGTAGTTCGATATGGCGGATGAAGTACAAATGAAAGCTGTATCCGGTGCACTTCAACTACCCATGCCAAAGATGGAAAAGAAAAGTCCCCTGTCACGCCATTGCTAACGGCCACAATCGGAAGACCAAGCTACACAGCCACGCCAGAGAAAGGCGCAACAGAAACTGCAAGTACAAAAAAACAATATGTCTAGATCCACAATGACTGTGGTACTGCGCGTGTGTTCCTATTGCTAGATTTAACTGTACCAAACATCTCCACATTCAGTGTTTGACAACTGAGTTTGAAGTCTTAAATTTCAGCTTCGAATGATCATGATAACAATAACCCTAACACAGAAGCGATATTTGCAATCAATACCGTTATTTCACGGTGACCTGTAATTGATTTTGAGATGTACAGTCACGCAAAATTAATTCAGTCCGGTGATTCTTTTAAAGTGTCTTTACTCTGTACTTGATGGTGAAATAAATTCCTTCTGGTTAATGTCTCGCATTTGTTTTTTTTACTCGTCGCCACGTGATTTTCTTTTGTTTAAAAAGTGTCCATTTTACAATTTCTTTTGTTTAAAAGTGTCCGATTTACTAGTAAATCGGACAGTTTTTAACAAAAGAACTGTCCGATTTACCAGTAAATCGGACACTTTTAAACAAAAGAACTTGTAAATCGGACACTTTTTCAACAAAAGAAAGCCAGGTGGTAATAATAAAATATTCGGTTATGGAAATTAGAAAGCATGGTTAGAACAATGGGCACGAGGCGGAGAGTGGTATAACACTAAAGATAATCTGTTCGCATATGTTGACATAGAGATTAATCCTCTGATAACCAACTCGGGTTAGTTGGGTACTTCTAAGTTAATGCATCACTAACACAGATACGTATTAGCATATTTGAGTTCAAACCTCAGGCATTTTTGCGTATTTTCAGCGCAAATCTTCCCTACTATTAGCATTAATTACGTCACCATCACAGATATGTATTAGCATATTTGAGTGTACATCCCTGGTATTTTCACATATTCTCAGTGCAGACCATCCCAGAAATTAACATAAATTATGTCATCATTAGGGTCAACTATTTGCATAAATCACTGAATGGGTCACACTACTGGGTCATCATCCATGGCTAGGATTTGGCTTTGCCCTTTTATACTCAGATCGCCATTATTTTGCATTTATCTATACTGCTGCAGTTTTCATTGCAAATAATTTTTACAAATATGTAGAAGCCAATGTTGTATGACATTTAAGTGACCAAAGTTCAGTCATAAATATATTGTTGTCATGAGATGGAGTAGCAAACAAAACATAAACATAAAACATGCCAATCTATATTCTCCAATCACACACCGATACAAAAATCTACTCACATACAACCATATTAATAACCACAATATCCTTATGATATTCTTCACATAAGAATTGTTATTAAAAATTAAAAATACTTCATGGATTATAAAAGTTACAAAGAAAAGTTGCAAGGCTTTCAGTAAAATGACAGCTGTAAATGACTGTATCTGAGGTGCGCCTTCGTGTTATCATAATAAAGTCATTTTGTTACATACACAGTCTCCAAACCTTTGTGAAGTAAATTTATCGGTATTAGACACACTGTTGTGTCATATTGCAAAGTACAAATGTAAATGTGTAAAAATCCTTGTAAAATGACATGACTGGTTATCTAAATAAATAATTTTTAAAAAAAATTGTCACTGTGTATAATGCAAAAAAGGATACATAAGAATTACATGACTGTGTCTCTGAAAACAATGATGTTACAAAGTAGGGTTACTAAGTGTCCAACTCAAACTCTAGCCTTATTCAACAAATCCTTGTGACATTTTTTGGTGGATCCCTACCACCTGGTGGCCCACCAATCCTCTTTAACTTCAAGGTTGGCAGATTTTCTAAAATCCCCCATTTTCCGTACCGCTTGATCGTTTCGACGTCATGTCCATCGCCGATGATCGTCTGCTGTGAGTAAACCACGCTGAAAAAGACCGAGTTTCTGACGAGATAACTCCGACCAATGCGCCTCACCAGGTTGAATGCCATATCCGATCACCATAAACGTACGCGTCTGAGTGAAAGCCGCAGTACTGTTACATAAACGTCGAGAATGGACAATACGCGCACAACGAGATCTCACACGATTTATTACATGCCTCGATGTTAGTACAAATCAGTGCATTGATCTGAATAGGAACATCCGGGGAGTTAGTGCCGGTGAACGATGTACTGACCGGTTGCCATGGTTAACCGGTTCAGCGAAGCCTTCGACTAGTCTGGTTCCCTGAACGATTTTCCCCAGTAGAGGCAGTGGGGAAAAATTGGGTCAGGTTCCGGCAAATGTAAACATGGACGCTATTGGGTTAAAATAAAACAAGGTGTGATTGGATGAAAGTGACACTTGTAACTTTTTCTCATGTTTCTTGGGTTTCGCACTTTCAGGCTCACTTGACACCAACTTCTTGTTTGTACCACAAAGCCGTGGAGGTAGAAAGAAAGATTTTCTACCTCCATGATTTAGCCACTGTGATTTAGCACACCTCTTGATACTTTTAGAACGTCGACATTTGCTTTCTATTAGCTGTGATATCGCAGCGGTACTTGTGGCGTGTATCGAACGTGCTCGGGTCACTGGGGCCACGCCACAGTCGGCGATAACCTCAATGACCCTAGCGCGTTCGATACACGCCACAAGTACTGCTGCGATATCACAGCGATATCACAGCCAGCCTTCAATCACCTCTATTTCCCCGTTCTTCTGGATTAATCCTTTCAGTTTATGTTTCCCATCTCGTGTGCCAATGTTTTTGGTTCGGATACCAGTGTTCGAACATAATTTTGATCCAGTCGAATTTTGACCGGCGTTTTCATGGTAGCAGCCATATTTGTTGTAGCATGTTCTGTCAGGTGACTAACCTCCGCCATCTTGAACAAAATTCTGTTCAAAATGGCTACCCGGTACCTGACGCAGGCGGCAGAAGTTGCAACTGAAAAACGACCTGAGGGCAGCGCTGCCCTAAGGGCAGCTCAGAGCGGAGGAAACATGTGCACAACATGCAGTGACGTCACTGAGGAACTGTATATCTGCCCTGAGGGCAGCTCAGATATATTGCTGCCCTCAGGGCAAATTGGTAGATAGGATAGGAAATGTATATCTGCCCTGAGGGCAGCTCTGATATATTGCTGCCCTCAGGGCAGATTAATAGATATACAATTATGCAATGATGTGTGAGCATAGAAAATGTGTGTCTGCCTTGAGCGCAGCTCTAATATATTGCTGCCCTCAGGGCAGATTAATAGATATACAAAATTATGCAATGACGTGTGAGCATAGGAAATGTGTGTCTGCCCTGAGGGCAGCTCAGATATATTGCTGCCCTCGGGTCAGATTGGTATCTGGTTTAGGAAATGTATGTCTGCCCTAAGGGCAGCTCTGATATATTGCTGCCCTCAGGGCAGAGTAATATATATAGAATTATACAAAGGTGTTTGAGCATAGGAATGTATGTCTGCCCTGAGGGCAGCTCAGACATATTGCTGCCCTCAGGGTAGATATACATTTCCTATCCTTAAAGTATTGCATAGTGTATATCTACCAATCTGCCCTGAGGGCAGCAATATATCTAAGCTGCCCTCAGGGCAGACATATTTATATATCCTATCCTTAAAGTATTGGATAGTGTATATCTACCAATCTGGACAAGAGCAGCATTAAGTATTACATAGTGTATATCTACCGATCTACCTTGACGGCAGCAATACATTATAGCTGCCCTCAGGGCAGACATACATTTCCTATCCTATCTGCCAAACTGCCCTTAGGGCAGCATTATCTGAACTGCCCTCAGGGCAGACATACAGTTCCTCAGTGACGTCATTGGATGTGGTGCACATGCCTACTCCGCTCTGAACTGCCCTAAGGGCAGCGCTGCCCTCAGGTCATTTTTCAGTTGCAACTTCTGCCACCTGCGGTACGCGACCCTATTTTCCCCTCGCCTCTACCGGGGAAAATGGGTCAGGGAACCAGACTACCCTTCGACGTTTTCGACGTCAAAGTAGACGCTTAACGCTAGATGTAAAATATCCATGCGCTTGCTGTTATTTTGACTTTCGTTAAAATCTGCTTGATACTGGTCGATAATGGTAAATTGTTTGAAAATATCCTGCATGTAACTAAATGTCAGATAGCATTAACTGTGAAGAGGCATGTTATAAAAATATTATTGCCTGAATACATGGGTTTATGTGCCTTCCTGGCGTCGGGCAAATTGTTACCTGCCGTCAGGAACAAAAACCCATGTATTCAGGCAATAACATATAGTATTGCCCTTCCAGTGTGAAATCATAGTGGATTTTGTCGATGCAATTTTGCAACAAATACCGGGCAAATATCAAACAATGGGTTTAGGCGTCATGTAAAACTAATTCCTGTAAGTTCTAAACATTACGCAAATATTGATAGCATTCTCCCATGCTACATTTCCGAAATCAAAAAGTAAATCTGAAAAATGTGATCGCTGAACTACTCCACAAAGGTGCAAGATAGCTAGATTGCCGAAATAAGTAAATTCTGGGATATTTAGCCGCTATTCAGCTGTGACTGTTAATTAGACATTGCACAGATATTTAGCCGCTATTATTATCAGACATTGCGGAGATATTTAGCCGCTATTAAACTTTGACTGTTTATAAGGTATTGCAGGGATATTTAGCCGCTATTCACATGTGACTGTAGATTAGACAGTGCGGAGATATTTAGCATCTATTCGGCTGTGCTGTAGACATTGCAGGGATATTGAGCAGCTATTCAGCTGTGACAATTTATCAGACATTGCTGAGATATTTAGTAGCTGTTCAGTTGTGTCTGTCTATAAGACATTACGGCTAAATTTGGCAGCTATTCAAATGTGACTGTTTATTAGGCATTGCAGGGGACATTTAAGCAGCCATTCAGCTATTTTCAGTGGTGCTGAACAACATTACTGGTCAGTTTTTCAAGCTATTAGTGTTTAAACGCTATCAGCTACCCATAGCTGTTTATTAGATAGCGGTCAGCTACAATGCATTGCCAAACAAATCTCAATTCCAGTGTTGTCCTAATTACCTATTAGAAATTGCAAAAAACATTTCTTGTGCATACATTCCCCAGACTGTCTTCTGTAGTTTGAAAATTTCATATGAGCATTACGGTCTGTATGTTCCCTGTTTCATGAAGATACCAATAAAGGGTTATAACTTTTGTGATTAATAATTTTAACTTTCAAATGTGTATGTAGAAATATTGTTGTGCGGGTATATTTTTAAAGTTATGTAAAGATTCCAGTCAGAATTGACCAATCGCAACCAATCAATAAACACATAGTTTTTGAAATTTTACTGTTGATTGACAGAGCTTCTCAACGGTAAACTATTGTCGTTGTGCGGGTATGTCATCTTTTATTCTCTGTTAATGTCTTTCAAATGAAAAAAAAGGCGAAAATCACAGAAACAGTCAATTTCAACCACCCCAATGGGAGAACCTGAGATTGAGGACTGCTGCTTTAAATTTGGTACCATGATTATTCTAAGTATTCTGATTTGGTCAATGAGATGACATGTAATCGGACAAAAGTTTTAGAATCCAGCATCAACGTATAAGAAGTTTTTGTATTACGTCCAAACAGAAAAATTACAGTACATTAACATACATACAGTTGACAGCAATTCTATGGAAAAAGCTGTTATATATTATATAATAATGAATACAGATATTATACTTTTAGTTTACAAGTGCCTGCTATACAAGATAAACCCGATGTCACAATGGCACAATAGCGGGCATATTAAGGTCTTTCTTCCTTTGTCATTTTGAACGGAAACATCAAACAAAAGATATGATATGCATGACTTACCTGGTGGTGCGGCATGGCAAATCCATTGTGCATTTTTTGATAAAAGCACCAAATTTGGCTCAGATGTGTCTTATTATGTGTTGAACAAATTCAGATACCGAGCCACTGAAAATCTGTTGAAGCGTTGCCATGGCAGCCATTTTTCAAATTGGCCGCCAGACAAGGTATTTCTCACCTAGTAAATGTCAAATGCACAACGCGTTGAGTAATTTTGGGTTGAATATTTTCAATTAGAAAATATGGGAAGAGTAATTTACAATTTTTTTTTCAACTTTTCTTAATCGTCTGACTTGTTAAACGGGTAAATACAGACAAAAACACAATTCTTATGCATGAAATGTACAATATTAGATCCTATCAAAGGACGACACTACAGCAGTCAAGAAATATTAGGCCATGGGCTAGAGGGGTACATGCACCTCTAGGATATCAAACTGTATTTATAGAAGCCTTGGGATCTGTAGAATACGAAATAAAATTTTAACAGATAAAAGGGATGCAATAATTTTTATGGTTGTGATTTGAAGAGTACAGCAAAATCACTATTTGCGCATACCCACGTGCATTTGTCTTGTTGTACTACTACATGTCAGTCATCTGCTAAGCTTTTTTCAACATAACCTGACTTTTTGGGTATCATTAGAATGGAAATTTATTCGTCTTTAAAATGACATACGTAATATGCAATATGTTCCATAGATTGTTTTATGAAATAGAACCAAAACTTACCCGATACCCCGAAGTTTGCCATGCAAATTATAGCTAATGTTTAATTATACCAATGTTTTACCTCGGCATAATACAAAACGCAATGCTTTGTATGATATCTGTTTTATTTGCTACAGGGAGATGTTTATCATGTGGAATAGACTTTTGACCGAAAAAAGATTGGGATGTTATAGCTCTACTGGTCATATTTTGAAGAGTACCGCAAAATCATAGTATTGCCAACTCTAATGCGTTTTCGTTAAACCTGTCTTCTTGTAGGTCATCTGCTGAGCTCGATATGTAACATAACATGGCTTATAGGGTAACATTGGAAAGTAATTGTATTCTTCTTTCATGAACATATTGTAATTTGCAATACCTTCCACAATTTTTATAAAATATGTCCAAAACTTACCCCATACCCAAACTTTACATTGCACTGGCACTGCTTATCTCAAATTCTACCAATTTGTACCTAGACATATTACAAAGGGCAATGCTTTGCATGAAATATGTTTTATTTGCTACAGGCATACGTCAAAATTGAAAGACTTTCAACAGCAAAACTATTGGGATTCAATGGCGTTGCAGTCATGTTTAAAGGGTACCTTCAAAGTATTGCGAATATTTGTTAAGCTTGTCTCCTTGTAAGTCATCTGCTTAGCTTATATTTTAACATAACATGGTTTATTGGGTAACATTGGGAAGTAATTTTATTCTTCGTCAGATGACAAATTGTAATATGCAATATCTTCCACTGCTTTTATAAATATGACCAAAACTTAGCCATACTCCAAACTTTATTGAAAATTAATGTCACTGCTTATCTCAAATTCTACAACCCTTTTACCTAGACATAATAATAGGCACTGCCTTGTATGAAATCTCTTTTATTTACTACCGGGACGCGTCATAGATATGAGATAGACTTTTAACAGAAAACATATTAGAATGCAATAGCTGTTAGAGTCATGTTTTGAAGGGTATTGTAAAATCATGATTTTTAGACTCTTGTTAAACCAGTCTTCTGCTGAGCCAAATCTCTGAGGTTTATGTTTCAATCTTGACTAGAGTGTTACTATTTATATAAGAAGGAATACATCACATTTGATCAGATAATTGGCCACCCAACACTACCTTCCTTAGGTCTTGGGTGTACGTGTCAAGTGGATAACCAAAATATGATTGGCAATTGTCTAGGATTGTCGTTTAAACTTATTGTCTCAGCCTATGTAAACACCATGGAGAGGAATAAAATATTCGCCGGTTGACGAGCCATGCAAAAGCAAGCACAGGTCCGGGGAGTGCCAAGCACGGATGTCACTGACAAAAGTGCAGGATTGTGTTTGAGCTTTGCTTTCCCTATCTTTCATGTTTGTTAAAATGAAAGAAAATTGAGTAATACAATTTAATGACTATGGTACCATGTTTTTGCATGTGAATAAAAAATTGTGTACTATCAAGATTAGGACAAGAATACACGATGTTCGAAATATGATCATTCCAGCACCGCGCCCACACAAAAATTGACCAGTTTGGGATTATGGCCCATGGACTAGTTTTATTGTTCCCAATGTTTTTCCTCAAATATTGGGTTAGTTCGATGTACTTGGCAATTTTCGGGAAACTTGTACCTGGTTGGTCTAAAGGGCTCTTCCAATAATTTTGTATGGCCCTACTTTTGAGGTGTTAAACTTCCTTTTGCCAGTAACAAAGTCTCAGCCACAAACAACATGAAATTCATCAAGAACCTATCATAGCTAAAACTAACAAACACCGAAATAATAGCGGTAGGCAAAGGCCTAAAATTCATTCCGACACCAACAAAACCAAACATAATAAAACTACTTCAGGATTTCAGTAAATATAGTCGTAAAATGAGACTACGCTACATCATGAGACACAAACAATCGCAACAACACCCATTCAAAGAAAAATAAAACTAGACTCCCTGAATAACAGAAAACACAAACTTGAAGGTTAACTGGAAGCTAATTAACTTGCACTTCTAGAGATATCATTTCAAACAAGGTACAAAACATTTCTCGTACCCAAAGAATCGATAAACAAGCTTGCAAGCAATAGACACATTACCATAAAACCCAGACACTTTAAGGTCGGGGCATCGTCATTAAAAGATTACAAAAGATTACGTACGCGAATACGAAAGGCAATTACGCAACACTCAGTTTTATACACAACTATGTAGACAGTGACGACACAGAACAAATAGCAAACTAAGAAAAGAATCTAAAATGTGACTGTTGAGAAACCACACGGGTTTCGAAACGCAAGCATCAAAGGGCCACTCAATCAACTTTGAAACACCAGAGGTCCGGCTGCGGCTCGCCATAATCTTTCTGTACACAAACAAAACATTACCGTACACACTAATCCAAACTTCCCAACATATATCCGAAGCGAAACAAACATTTTATTAACACAAAAAATCGGATAAGAATGTAGGAACACATATCCGAAACGAATCAAAGACAAACTCGACACAAATTAAACATTTTGGAAAGTAAGGTGGGAGCCTCTTTCACATTTTAAACATACGACAGTGGCGCTGTTGGTAAATTCTAGTCGGGTGGAAACCGCATAATGGAACAGCCGTTCGTTTGCGAAGACGACCAAACGGTGCCAAGCTACCTTCCATTAAAGTAGAAAGGTAAACTATGCATAACTAATAGACGGGGTGCAGAACGTCGTTTCAGGCGAGATCGACGGTTTCCACCCCGTCAAGTTCTGTGTGGGCGCAGGACTGTCATGATGGGCATGAATCTATATTCGTGCACTAGACCATTGACGTGACGTTGAAATAACTCTTAAACTAATTTGTAAATCATGAAATTTATATCAAATTACACAAGATCGGTATCTTAAATGAATTATAAAAAGCAATGTATAAAAAGTCAATGTATAAACGTAATATATATAGCCAAAATAATATAAATATGATCGTGTTCTCCACGTGGTCAAATTCTAAATGGCGCCACTAATTGTAGTTTACATGATAAATCTCTAAGAGGACAATTATGGGGACATATAAGAGATTTTCCCCCAAAATGTTATTGCTTTCAGCGTTCAAACTTTAAAAATTGTTATACAGTAAATATCATTATGTTTTTTGTATGTAGACCTATGTATGAATGTAGATGAACAAGAGTGAAGGATTGGGTTAAATTCCCCGCACAATTTTCCATGTTAGGCCTTTTGAGCAAGAACGCCCTGCAAAACTCGTCAATGGCTAATTATAAAGTTTAGAAACGATAATTAGAATGTCAAAATATTGCTCATATTCAACGTTTCTACTCAAGAACCCCCATCCATTGGCAGAACATGGGACACGCTGTTCTTACACTCAAAACTCTTCATATCCGTGGGCCGATCTAGGCCAATAGTTTGCAAAATCTGGTGAGTGTGCCGTACGTGTGATGCACACACACCAGCTACAACCCTAAAAATGGTTGAAACATGTGCATCAACGATTACAAATAAAAATAAAATAAAAAACTCCGAACGGTACCTTCTGAAAGTCTACTTACACAGGACAGCTAACAGCTGCTCATCGTAAAAAACATTAAATTTGGCAATTTTGAATCTTCCACTTTGGCCTTGTGGCAGCCATATTGTCAATAATTTTATTAGAGAACTCGCTTTTCATAGAAATAAAATAATCAAACATTAAACAATGAAAATGGTAATCTTAATATACATTTATTACGACAATACGTCCACTATTCACCACAGAATCATCCGTAGAACAGCACCTATGGGATTTTACAGTAATTGAAGATTGCTATGTTTCAAAATGGCCGCCACACCAGAACGAGGCTCTATGCTTATAAAAATATGCAAATAGTAATCTTAATGGGCACTTATGATGGAAATACATCCACTATTCCCACAGAATCATCCGTAGAGCAGCAAGTAGGGGATTTTATAGTGACTGATGGTCGCCATATTTAAAAATGGCCGACACACCAGAACGAGGCTTAATCTGTGGTGGCTCGGTATCCAAATTGATTGATATTATGATAATCTACATTCATACCAAATTTCATGCTTTTATCATAAAATGCACAATTGTTATGAAAATTGTACTTATGCCGCGCCACTATAAGGTAATTATCATATTGACGTTGCGCGTAACTTCTAAACGTCATCGTACAGTTTCAAGTGTGTAGTTCAATCACACCGGATGGGCAAACGGCCGCATACATGTTAAAGACGAATGGACGTGCCCAAAATAAAATCAACAGTTGGTTCGACAAATACGACGTTGCGTTGCGCAGTCACCACGAGACTTACCGTCAGTCCTGTCCCGAAGGCTCTTGCGGTGCTGCTATTGCTGTATGCATCAACAGTAGATGGTTTCAGTTGATGTGTTTTGGAGTTTTTACTCTTTCTCCCCCATTTGCAACTGTAGAGGTCCAACTTTGCGTAAAAAACAATGGGATTGGGCGAAGCGATGGTGATGAAAGGGTTAAGTTTATTGTTGTTGACACTACTTTTCAGATGAATGATAATTTGCCTTTGCTGTTGATTGCTTGCATTCTTGCCGAGAGATTTGTTCCCTTTTTGTTCATGATTATGTCTCTGATCACATCGTTGGGCCCGCATGAATCATGGACAAGAACGAATCCAAACAATATAGTCTAAAAACAGTCAGGGTAGGTGTCGTGGCAGCCATAGGGTGTTTATTGATTTGTGTTGACCGGTTTTATTCGCGGATTTGAGGAAATCTCCGTAGATTCCTTAATTTGCGATTGGCCATTCTCTCTTATTTTGTCGATCATGAAACCTTCGTCCACACCAACATCATGGAAGGCATGTGATCGCAAGCCGAGCACATGGTTGGACCCACATATTCTTGACACTATCTTTGTTGGTTTATTCTGACAACCATTTTGAGGACAAAATCGGTGCATGGCTGTCTGTTCGAGTTCTTGACTTTACCTATAAGTTAAAAATGAAATGAGCCAACAACAACGTGTGGACGCTCCAGAAGGTATATTGACAGGCGAGTTTGTACCATGCTTCATTAATTCACTTCGTCAACTTTCAAACTTTGTGATGCATTTTTCCAGGACACTATCAACAGTTTTAAAGTTGGAAGTCATGCATTATCGAACACTGACGAAGTGGAATAACTCGTCTACAAAATGTAAAATGACAATACCTGACCATGAAAACATATCGAAGCAAATGAAAAAAAAATGATGAAAACGCGACAAGAATCAACAACGTAAGTTCTGAACTTACTAAACATAGCAAATTAGGATTTTGCCATATGTAGTAGAGTTTGTATCAAAATGAAGCCATGACCTCTGCTAAACTAAGCCTGGGCTGCAGCTAAGCAACAAATACTAATTAACATGGCGGCACTGTGAAAAGGCTGCGCTCGCTAAATTCCGATTTGATGCCGATTTCTATCACAACATTGATTTTATGGTTTCGTCAAACTTACAGTTCGGATTATTCGTGCTCCGACTTTTCAGAAACGGATGGTTTATTCATAGTTACTATTTCTTAGTGAAGGTAGTAAACCAAACTAAGCCACGATTAGCTTGCGCTGTTTAGCTTCTTTTGAAAAAATCTGAATACCTATATTTCTTCAAAGACCCAGGCTCGGGAGTAAACGTGCAAAACGGTCCGTCAACCAGGTCCACTTTTTACCATCACCCTTGCTTTAGCTTCTTAAGTTTTTTCAATTGATTTTGCTTGTCGAGATTGTCAAATTGAAAAATACAGTTACTGGCACTCTACGGTCAGCATAGGGCAATTCGAGATAACATAAACAAAATGAGCGCCAAATTATGACAGATAGAAGTTGACTTTATATGGTAAAGCCTCAATAGTAACTGCATATTTCTCTCTCAGTTTCAATCGAAACAAATTTGTAATCGGAAATAACCATATTTGATTTCTAATTTGCATAAATTAAATATGACTTACTCTTAGATGAAAAGTATACAGATGGGCTGAAAAGACGGATGCTATTTGCATATCATGCTCAACCTGGACTTTACCTTGCCCACCCCGATACCGTGTGCAATAATACATTTTTTATTGTAGCTTAATTGGGAGAGGTTCGAGACTGCGTGTGGATTACCGTGGAACGAGGCCACCCTGGGTGTACCATCGTTAGCTTTGACCGTCGAGAAGAAGATGGTGAAATTTTACTGTTTTTTTGTAGATTTTGCAAAAGCATTTGATTCTGTTGAAATGCTTTTTTTCAATCTGCAGTCGATTGGTTTATCAGGCAAAATGTATAATATTGTGAAATGTATGTATAGTTATGTTGAATCTTGTGTTAGTTTTAATGGAGCATATCAAAATATTTTTACTGCAGCAGTGGTGTAAAACAAGGTAGTGTGTTCAGTCCAGTGCTGTTCTCGCCTCGAAAGTAAAAGACTTAAACTTTTGCTCAAACTTTTCTTAGGGAATCTTTCAACCATTCACTTTCAAAATCCAAAAAAACAAATCGGGGGTCACAGTGCAAAGTTTGGTACTAGGGAAACAAATAACTCAAGGTTTACCGTTATTTAAAATTCAAAATGGCCACCATCCCTGTGTTAACTATACGGAGAAAAATAAAATTTTCGAATTTCCAAAAACTAAACTGATAAAAATTTTTTTTACACCAAGAGCTTTAAAATGAACACCCACAAGTGGTAGATCAGAAAAGAATTGAAAAAGTTTGAGAGTCCGAATATCTGTCCCTGAGGCGCGTTCTACCTCAATCACCTGGTTATTTCCATAGGTGCCTGAGGTAATCTTTTACTTCATGCCGGTGATATTGCCATATTTTCAGACTGCGCAATAGGGTTATTCAAAGATTAATTAACATACTTATGTAAATTCAGTCACAAAATGTATTAAATATTGGTCAAATCAAAGAAGACAGGATGGCTGCACATGCATACAAATTGATGTTTTCAATTGATGAGAATGGGCACAAATCATGGGCCTCAGAGATTTAAAATATTTTATGTTCATATGGTTATGGCAGTGTCTGGCTATCACAAGGGATGGGAGATATTTCATCGTTTATAGCTGAGTTTCTACGTGTGTCTATTTTTTTTTTTTTGCAAACAGGAATGGTACAGTGACGTACGTACAAAAGACAAACTCCGTACATACCGTAATTATAAAAGCATGCTCGTACCGGAAAAAAACTACCTGCTTGGAATTACATAATCAAAATATAGCATGAGTTGGCAAGAATGAGATGTTCATGTCTTGGTTTAAGAGTCAAGAAAGGAAGTCATATCGGCATTGATATTGAAGATAGAATTTGTGAAATATGTTCAGAAGGCGTTGAGGATGAATTTCATGTCATATTTCTATGCCCATTGTATCAGATATTTATTACCACATCATAACTCTGACTTTCATTCTTAGGATATTTTTTTCACATTGATGACGCTGAAGTCGCAAAAATGTTACTTAATCTCGGCAATTTTGTCCGTAAAAGCCAATCAGCAGTGTGACCAGGCTTGTTCTGTTCAATAGCCATTTTGTTGTTTACGTTGTTTACCAACAAACTGCCAATGTAGTTCGGGAAAACTCTAAAACTGATGACATTCATCGTGCAAATCTCAACGCTTACCGTGAAATATCACGGCTGATATGTTACGATGAACGTAACTAGGATGTAGCAATATGGGCATGGGTATATATATATATATATATATATATTATATATATATATATATATATATATATATATATATATATATATATATATATATATATATATATATATATATACACACACAGTAGACCTATTGCAATGTTGATTTATATTCCCTATAAACTATATGATTTCATTTTTTGTTTATTTTTTAAAGATTTTATGAAATGTTGTCGCTAACTTTCATGACATAAATTAGCTCAGCAGAAATTTACAGATTGTAAAAATTTTAATTGACATTAATCTTATCTTTCTCAAAAGAATATGATGTTTCCTGCCCGAACCTTCATCGGTGATCCTTGCTCAAGGAAGGTTGTGCCTCGAAAATGAAAGGCTTAAACTTTTCCCCAAACTTTCCCCTAGGAAACCTTTACACCATTCCATTTCGGAATGCAAGAATAAAATTTAGGGGTCACGCTGCAAAATTTGGTACTAGAGAAACAAATTATCCAATATTTACCTATACTTCAAATTCAAAATGGCTGGTGACCTTATTTACTCATTCAAAATGGCTGCCAACCCTAACCCTGTGCTAACGCTATGCGGTCAGTTGAGACCTTATTTAAGACAAAACATGTTATTTCCGTATTTTGTAATCAGAAATGACCGTGTTCCTCGAAGCTATTCAAGTTTTTAAGCCGGCGACATCGCTTCGCAGGCGGGGAGTGGCAGCCATTGTTGTTGTGTACGTTGTTTACCAATAAACTGCCAATGTAGTTCGGGGAAAACTCTAAAACTGATGACGTTCATCGTGCATATCTCGACGTTTACCGTGAAATATCACGGCTGATATTTTACGGTGAACGTAACTAGGATGTAGCAATATGGGCATGGGTATATATATATATATATATATATATATATATATATATATATATATATATATATATATATATATATATATATACAACGTTTATTTATATTTCCATATACACTATATGATTTCATTTTTTGTTTATTGTATAAATATTTTATAAAATGTTGTCGCTAACTTTCATGACATAAATTAGCTCAGCTGAAATTTACAGATTGTAAAAATTAATTTACATTCATCTTATATTCTCCAAAAGAACATGATGGTTCCCCCTGAACCTTCATCGGTGATCCTTGATCAAGCGAAGGTTGTGCCTCGAAATGAAAGGCTTAAACTTTTCCCCAAACTTTCCCCTAGGAAATCTTTCGGAATGCCAGAATAAAATTTAGGGGTCATGCTGGAAAAGTTCGTACTAGAGAAACAAATTATCCAATATTTACCCATACTTGAAATTCAAATGTCCGGTGACCTTATTTACTCATTCAAAATGGCTGCTAACCCTAGCCCCGTGCTACCGCTATGGGGTCAGTTGAGACGTTATTTACTAAAAAACAAACAAAGCAAAAAAAATGAACAATACACGGTGGAGTACAATGTTTTGAAAAGTCCTAGAGTCCGAAAATCCGTCACCGAGGACAAGTTTACCTTGAACAAAAGACATTGTGTGCTAAGAGTTTGAAAACGAACGAGTGATATTAACCAGTCTCGCAACTTCTAACGGGTTGCAGCATCTTGCGCATGGAGTAACCCTAGTTATGATCATGGTCTCACGGTGGCGTTTTCCACGAGTAGCATGTTTGTTAGTCTTAGGTCATAGCGAGGATCTTTCTCAATTAAGACGAGCTCGTTCGGATTAAACTGATTCGGTGGATACTTCCTGAAAGACAAAATGTCCGTGCCGTACATTACAAAATATAAACCATATGGCGCTGGTCTGATACTGCATGGGCCATACACTTTGACAGCAAATGTATTGGAGCGATTATCTATGGGTTTTCGCCCATAGTGTTTACACATAAAGGGAAAAGAATACAACAGAATAGAATAGAATAGAATAGAATAGAATAGAATAGAATAGAATAGAATAATCTTTGTTGTCCATTTATGACAAGTTGCCTTTCGCTTCACCAAACACAAAATACACAACAATACGTTACACATCACGACATTAATTGCTAATGTATAAAAATATAAAAGTTTTAAATCTCCTACAAACACAATGGGTTCTGTCTCCTATTGACAAATTTCTGTTACAATATTCGGTATAGTTATTGTACTTCTAACAAACGAATTGTGAAAAGGGTATTTCGAATTATCAGTACTCTATATCAACGTCAAGATAGCATCTTCTCAAAATGTAACGTCAAGATAGCATCTTCTCAAAATGTAATTACAAAGGGTGAGAAGTGTTACTGACGATTGCATTTTCTTTTCTATGAATGGTGATTTTATACTGATCACACCATTGATTTTGTTTATGGCCTATTATTTTTCCTGTCATGTTTACGATCCGCTTAAGTTTATTTCTATTGCTCAAATTACAATTCAACACAGTAATTTTCATTCCAAGTTGAAGATGGTGATATTTTGCCACTTGTGGCTTGAGGGTCACGTGTCGAAGCTAAGAAGGACATTCGGTTTATATGCATCATCCCCGTCGCCATTAGTGATTAACCTCACGTGAGCGAGGTGGACGCGGACCACAGCTCGAAGGAGCAGCGCCATCTATCTAACTTACCATTCTCTTCAACAGGCATAATGTATTAGCCCACAGCATATAAACCGAGCCAGTATATACACCTCTGAATTTTGGTGAGACAAACTTGAAGTTGATAGCCTGCAGAGGAAATAAGACTATCTTTGACAATGTTTGAAGAAAGAATCTGCCCTTTGAGAGAAGGTGGCGGGATATTTTGTTATTTTGGAAATTCGTTTGTAATTTTGAAAATGTTCTGTTCTTTGGCACTACACATTGTTGCACACTTCTTCCTATCGTTTTCGTAAAGATACAGAGGTATATACAGCTTGAGGAGGGGGGGGGGCATTTTTTAATCCGGGTGGCGGTAATATTATTCGTGTGCAGCAGGGGGCTTTTGAAAACCTTTGCCTGTAAATCCAAGATTAGGATTGGGCTGTTTTTTGCGGACGATGGCCCAATGCCCAATGTCGAATTTTAATCACAACAACAGCAAACAAACGGTTTCGTCTGAATTATCACATTTGTGGAATGAAATCAAGTGTGGGTTATGGATGCTGCCGTCCTCCATGTTTCCTGTTTTGGAGGCATCATGGGCCAGTGGCTAGAGCAGTGGACTCACGATCACAGGATGGTGAGTTCGAGCCCCGGCATGGCCATGGTGTTGTGTCCTTGAGCAAGGCACTTTATTCCTCATTGCTTCTCCCCACCCAGGAGTGATGGGTACCTGGTAGGACAGTGGTTGTAATGTGTGTGTTTAGCTCTGCTGCGCTTATTGGCTGCACATGTGAGCTGTAGTTTGCTCCCCAGGGAGTTGAGTGGCATCATATTAGGTCCAGTGACCAAGGGTAATAATAATTGTAAAGCGCCTTGAGCACATGTACTTGTGGATATGTGCGCTATATAAGAACCCAATATTATTAATACTATTTTTGAAGCGCAATAAAGAATGACGTCACAGATCTCGCCAAGATTCTCGCTGATCTGTTTCTCGTGCGATTGTACGTTTTTATATTACACACTATATTCTTCACTGCTGCGTTCGCTTCAGTCGTTAAACAGTTGAGAGCCGCCATGTAAAAAAGCATGGTAGATCAGGAAACCTGAAGTACGTTGTTTTTTCCCCTTCGCAGTTCAATATCACGCTCTTGATTTATGTCTGCGAATCAATGGCATGACCAACAATTTGTGTTTTTTTACCAAATCATGTTGACCAATAGATCAAAAAAAAACCCCGATGTGAAAGGCAACGATTGTCGTATTAGAAACATTACCTGTAACGGTGTCCAGATTGTTATGCCAGCCAGGCATGTAGGTATTGTTTTCTCTTTGGCTTCGGCGAACAAATCATATTTTCCCTCCATGGCAGACATGGCTAAAAATGGATTCAGCAATTGTATGTGTTAGACATCGGAAATTATATCTAAAAATGAGATAGGGTAGCGTAATGCCCCTTGTCGAGTGAAAGTTAGCGATTAAACCACATACTTAAACAACACGCATTCTAACCGCCCTGTGTTTTGAAAAAGAAATCATGATTAATCCATTGGGGATGTTAAACAATGCCATTATCATCGAGTAATGGTCTCTACCACATCAAATAATCGAAGCAAAAAGATTGGCACTTTTTCCAACGATGCAACTATTTTCTACTTCTGTTTGTTCCCTATTTTACAGAACGTGTGAGTTATGAATGGTGAAAGTGACATTTCATGTATAACCAGACCAAAACATATCACACAAAAAATCACAAAATCGAATTTCTCTTTTGAGAACAAGTGAAATAATTTTTTGACTATAACCCAATTGGGATTCGAACCCCCACACACTCACGGCAACATCACCTAGCTGCTAGGCTTCACACAAAACCAGTCGGCTACCGTTCATTTTGGCAACAATAACGACTACTACTACGAATTCCAGCACCGCCACCACAATTACCGCCACCACCACCACTACCACTACTACTACGTACTACTACTACAACTACTAAAAAATTGTAATTCTGTTTGCTGTTTCTTGAATCTTAGAGCAGTAAGCTTATCTTAGTACATACCTATGTAGAAGGAACTTACGAATACTGGAGTCATTGCGATATCAATTACTACCTTCTTCACAATAGTCCTTACTGCTGTGCCTGGTAGCAACCAATCAAGTATTCTAAAATAGACGTACGTTCTACCACCTTCTAAAATCCCCCATTTTCCATACCGCTTGATCGTTTCGACGTCGTGTCCATCGCCGATGATCGTCTGCTGCGAGTATTCTGACAGTGAGTAAACCACGCTGAAAAAGACCGAGTTTCTGACGAGATAACTCCGACCAATGCGCCTCAACAGATTGAATGCCATGTCTGACAACGCACGTACGCGTCAGAGTGGCGATTGCGCTCCTATTAGGTATTTTACAGCGTCGAGCAATGGCCGTTGTACGTAGAAAACGAGATCTCGCGCGATTTATTGACACGCCTGTGAGAAATAATGTAATAGCTGGCAGGAGAGGGATATTAGATGGCAAATAGCTTGAATAGCTGACAAGCCAGACCTTCTCATAAATCTCCACTACTTACTTGGTAACCAGCAAATAGCAAGCTAAGGGGGCTAATAACGGCAAAAATGGCTAATAACTTGAAGAGCTGACTAGTCGGGCCTTCTAATAAGTCTCCACTGGTTACTTGGTAGCCGCTAATAGCTAGCTAAAGAGGACTCATAAAGGCCAATATGGCTGACATCTTGATAGCTGACTGTTCGTGGCTTCAAAGAAATTAGCTGGTAGCCAATAGCTAGGTTAAATCGGCTAATAGCGTTTAAAACGGCTTATAGCTTGAATGACTGACTATATCCAGGCCTTCTAAGAGTATCACTTGTTAGCTGGTAGTTACTGCAAGGTCACTTATAGCGACCTTTAATATCCTATCGAAATTTAGAATAGCTTGAATAGCAAAGAGGAGCTAAAAGCAAACTATTCACATGGCTAATCTATTAGCAACTAGCTATTAAGGGAGTTATCAAGCAATCCACCAATACTGCGCTCCGTTGGATCAGAACCTGCTTCCGGGCAGGTTATGGTAGGCTTGGTACGAGCAAATGTACCGGTGTTTGTTCGATTCATTTCGCTTCTGGCAATGGCGCAACAGAAGACTATCCCGGTCACACATACTGCCAGCCAAGGGTCCAACAAAGAATTTTTATTTAATATTGTAAATGATAAATTTAAGTTTCAAATGTACTTGTATAGGTATTATTGTACACTTAAAATTTAATGTAATCTTCCTTGCAGAGTCATCAATCTTGAAATTGATTGACTGCTTCTGATAAATACACTTTTGTTATTGTATGGGTACGAGAGGTGTTGTCTTCTCTGGCTTAAATTGTTGAAGGAGAACAAGGACTAAAATCACACAAACAGTAAATTTCAACCACCCGCAATGGGAGAACCAGGGATTACATACTGCCGCTGTAAATTTTAGTTAAACGATTATTTTAAATTTTCTGATTTGGTCAACATTATGACATGTAAAAGGTAACAGCTTTAGAATCCAGCATCATCTTTCAAGAAGTTTTTTGCCTTTTGTCCGGACAGAACAATCACAGTACATCAACATTCTTAGCGATGACAGCCATTCTATGAACAATGGTGTTACATATACTATGATAATGGACTCAGAAGATTATACTTTTAGTTTCCAGATGCCTGCTACACAGGGTAAACCCGATGTCACAATGGCACAATAGCGGGTATTATTGGTAAGGTCTTTCTTCCTTTGTATTTTAAAACGGAAACATAAAACACCAAACAAAAGATATGACATGCATGACTTATCTGAAAGGTAATTATCATATTGATTATATCATTGTTGACCTTGCGCATAATAACGTATTATGATGTACTGCTCCCAGTATGTGTTTAAGTCACACCGGATGATCAAACGGCTGCACAATAGTGACTAATGAACCTATCATAAATAAAATCGACTGTTGGTGCGACAAATACGATGTTGCTATGCGCAGTCTCCGCGAAACATAACATCGGTCCTGTCACTGTCCCGAAGGCTCTTGCGGTGCGCCTATTGCGGTGTATGCCTCTCTGGTTACACGCTTGTCACTATATGGCCCGTCACCATACTGCAGTTGTTGTATTTTGGTGTTTTTACCTTTTCACCCCCATTTCCCACAGTAGAGGTCCAACTTTGCCAAGACTACAAAGGGATTGGACGAATTCATGGTAGTGAAGGGGTTAAGTTTTCAGACGTTGGTACCACTTTTTAAGTAGAATGTTGCTTCTGCGACCGCCGCTTATTGCTTTAATTCTTATCAAGCGATATGTTCTCTTGGTGTTCCATGATGATGTCTCTGATCAGATCCGTGAATCGATGAACCGAGGACATAAATAAATACAAAATATATTGTCCGTGTACAATCGGGGTAGGTGGCGTAACAGCGATTTGGAACCTATTGATATCAAGGCTGTTGACCGTTTGCTTAGTCGATTATGTGGAAGTCTCTAAGACTTTAGTTTCCTCATTTTGCCGTTAATCATTCTCTTCATTTTGTCGATCATGAAACCTTTTTTCCGCAACAACATCATGGAAGGCATGCAATCGCAAGCCGAGCAGAGGGCCTGACCCACAAATTCTCGAGATTGTCTTTGTGGGTTTATTCTGAGCAAGGGTTTCGATAATGAAGCCGTTGCATGGATCTCTATTCACGTTGTTGAACTTTTTAGTTCGGTTTCCTCTACATTAACAATTAAACGAGCCAACAGTGACGTGTGGACGCTCCAAAAGATATACTGACAGGAGAGTTTGTACCATGCTGTTTTCATTTTCTCCGTCAACTTCCGCGCTCGTGTGATTTATTTTTTCTTACACAATCAGCAGTTGTAATTCCCAAATGCATTTTTGCACACTTACTAAAAGGAATAACTTTCCCTACAAAGTGTCCAATGAAGCTGATCATGAAGAAATATCAGAGTAATTGGAATAATAGGAGAAATCATGACAAAATTCAACGATGTCAGTTCGGGAACTTGCCAAATACAGCAAATATACAATATAAACAAATATAATTTTATAAATATACCAATACACAAATTTGGATTTATACTATATATAGTAAATATTTCATCGGAATGAGGCTGTGACCTCTGCAAAAACCAGAGCATGGGCTGTTGCTAAGCAACAAGCACTAATTGATACGGCGATACTGAGAATGAAGTGCACCGCTAAAACTCAATTTTCTGTTCATTTCCATCTCAGAATTGATTTTTGTTATCATTTCTTTAAACTAACTGGTCGGAATATTCGTACTCTGAACTTTACAGAAACTGATAATTTATAGCTATTGTTTTCTTAACTACTGTGACAGTAGTAAAAACAATGAGCAAAGGTTAGCGTACGCTGCTTACCCCGTTTTAAAAAAAAATACTATAAATCTATATCTCGAAATAACATGGTTCGGGAGTGAACTCAGCCAAGTCCACTTTTTCCACAGCCTTGTTTTAGCTTGTTAAGTTTTTCATTCATTTTGCTTGTCAAGATCATCAATTAAAGAAATACAGTTACTGGCATTCTCTCACCATCGGGCGATTTGAGGTCACGTTACCAAGTATTCGAAGATGGCCTGCATTTATCCAGCATTTTTCAATTGGGCGTCATGCAGGAATCTAAATGTAATTTCAAGCAATAAAATGACTTTAGTCCCGATTTATATGAACAAAAATATCAATGTTTATGTTGTTTCTATACTTGTACACTCGGGGTTTATGATGTATTTGGCCATTTATTAATTTTACCGAGGAAAAAATACATTTTAGGGGACTTCATTGAAGATAATATACACCTTGAAACTAGAAAATGTAATCTTTTTCAGTGTGCAAATGTTTGTACTTGATTAAACGCATTACATGGATATATCGAAAAGTCAAATTCAAACATGTTTGAATTTTTCATATTCAGACTATACAGTTTCGATTTTCAAAAAAGATTTTTTGTTCTTATCCTCTTGTTTTTATAACTATTATTGTTCTCTTTTGTCGGACAAGTCCGAGACTACCAAAAAAGGCTATGGGACCGGTGCTAGGTTACTTGTAATGTAATCTTGTGTCATTTCCGATTGAAAAACAATAATATGGACCAGCAAAAAGGACTTTATCTGAGCAAACTATTTGTCATACATAGTTTATCGTCCGAAGTTATGTTTTTCGTACATGTGTATGCACAGTTCCTCCTATTAAAGCCACGCGTTTGGCATATTTGATTGTTGTTGATCGAGTTAAAGGAATGAAATTATACTATCGTTGCTTTCGTTAGACTCTTGTTCTTTCCATTGTCTCTCATTGGCTGACTGTTTGCAAACAAAGACAGCCCGAGAAAAACAGCAACAAAAGGTTTTTTAGCCTTAGAATTAAACAACAGTTTGCGTTAAAGCCCGGGGCGAAATGGACCGGGATCCAGATTAATGCCAAGTTTGGATGGGCGTTTTGTCATCGTTCGAGAATGATTCGGCTACTGACCGCCATATCTTCATAAGGAAATGGCGCCGTACTTAGTGGAAATAATCATCAAGAAAGTAATAAACATAAACATTAAAAATAATCCGAAGCCGGCAATTTCGTATGTTGAAATCACGAATTACCGATCTAAACATTGACTGAGAAACACGGTCAGGAAAATGGTAGGGAATAGGTGAACGACGCGACGTCATGACCAATCGCTAAAATAGAAAAAAAATAAGTTCACTACATCACGGAAGGATCGAGATTTCCATGAATCTCGCGTGCCACGATATCTGTAAGCGATCGAGGTTGGCTGCTCGATTGCTTTGAGGGCAGGTGACCCCGGACAACTCATCACGAGTTATGTTTATTTTCGGAGCAATTGGATGAACCACTGACAGGGTTCATAGATATCTCCTTTATTGAAGAAATTAAAGTCCAACCTTTGTCGAAATTATACGACGTAGTGCCAACTCGGACACACGTATCAATTCTTGACCGCGGACATCCGGGAACTTGCGGTTTTTCACGTCATTTTTGCGTCACACTGCCGTGAGAACAAAATATTGAAGGGTCAACATTATGTCAATGATAAACACTAAGTTCTGTCCTTTGTCACATAATTTCTGCATTGTTCATTGTCATGTATAGTCAAATCCCAATTCACCTCACTTGCGTGCGTGAGGTGAAAGTGACGTCACTCTGCAGTCAAGAGTAGGTCAAAGCATTTCAAATAAGATCGGGTGATGACGCGTCGACGCTCACTTGCTCACCTTGAACTGACATTGATAAATACTGTTTTGGTATCTTTACAAGCTTTGTTTAATTGTCATAACAGAAGTCCAAACGTTACTGGGGCAACCGGTATGTCAAACCTTACCAACCCTCCGAACAGTGGAACACGACATGTCATTGCCATGTGTGAGAACACGTGTACATGTACAAACCATACGGCCGTTTTCAGGGCTAGCATTTATATCAAAAGCGACTGTAGTGTACCGGTACTTTCGGCCGTAGATTGGGGGGGGGGGGGGGCTGTTGAAAAAAGTGGCTCTCTTTGACTTGCTGTAATCAAATTGATCATGGAGGCTACCGCCATGCTTTAATATTAGTTGTTTTTGATGTCATTGTAAACTATGGACTCTGCCTGAAGTTCTGTAAAATACATAGTACGCACTTTTCGCAAGGATACATCGTACCGGTACTGACTCATCTCTCGCTAAGTCACGACCGAAAATGGCTCACTTTCGCGATGTCATTGCATATAAACGCTTGTTGTTAAAGCCCCCACTCAATTATCAGATTTATCTAATATAAATATTATTTCCTTGATAAAATATTCAATGGAAAACAAAAGAATGATGAACTGTACATGGGCTGTTAACACATTCGCTAATGCGAGAACCAGGGATTGAGAAGGGCGCCTTTAAATAGTTTATGACAAACACGAAGTTTTCATCCTGTGTGCACGCCAATATACATGTAACTCTAAGCGTACATATGGTTTGTTTGCATCGTAATTATTCTCGTATGCACAGCAAATGTTTGACCAGTTTGCACCTCTGCGCGTCACTGAATGATTGACAATTGTTTGAATCACGGAACGACTGTTCCCTGGGGGCCATTTCCTTTGTTACGAAAGCGATTTTCCCCTAATCGTCGTAATTTTAAAAGGTTTTGTGAAATTTTGCGGATACCTGTATGGCCTACGTGTTTATGAAACAGTCTATGTTTATGGTATGCCAATAATGTTTGTTTGAGAATCGCTTCGGCTGATTTTCACAGAGCGGTCTACCTTGCTGTTGCCAGTTGTCACTCAAGCGCCATTATGAGTTTTCCATGAGTTAGGGGTCTTTTATACCCCGCACCGGGGTTTAACAAGCTGTCAATATTCATTATCATAAAACCATGCCTTAAAGTCATTTTGAGTAATGAAACTCAGAAATGCCCATTTTCCCTCGATGGTGAACATAAATCGGAATTTTCTTAGACAAACACGATTTTCTTAATTTTAAGATAAAATCATCAGAAACTGTGCAGTGTGAACAGTGGTAAGCTTCATTTCAATTTTGCAAAGTTGTTCTATAGGAAGGTTTATTGATCAATGTGGATCTCAACATCGATTTTACAATTTTTTTATTATGACAGCGGTCGGACGTACACGATGACTTGGACGAAATCTCAACTTATGAAAACATTCTTTTGAGTTTTTGTAAGCAACACTTAAGGTAGGAAGCGCATCGGGGACAGATATTTGGACTTTCAAATTTCTGCAATTATTTTATGATCTACTCCTTGTGGGAGCTCATTTAAAGCTCTTAGAGGAAGAAACTTTCACCGTTTCAGTTTTTCTAAAATCCAAAATTAAATTCCCCCATAGAGGTAAGTCATTGATGGTCGTCTTTTTGAATTTCAAATATCACACAATCTTCGTGATTTGTTTCGCTAGTTGCAAACTGTGCAGGGTGACTCACGATTTTTATTGTTGGTTTGGTACGAGAATGGTTCAAAGTTTCATCGATGGAAGTTTGAGCAAAAGTTTAAGTCTTTCACTTTCGGGGAGCATACTGCCTTAAACGACATGCATCTTCAAAACAAATTTCAATTGTGCAACACTGTGCCTATTTTTGTTAAGTTCGAGAATTAAAATAGGGTCATTCCACAATCCTTTTTGGCCAGCTCTTGCGCGCGGTACGGTTGACTGCCCCGGTGCATGGCTTGGCTTTTCTCGGCAGACTTACTGAGATATCACGTTTATCCCGCGATCTTTGCAATATCCTACTTCTAACACGAAAGTCTGCATAAGCTTAACCCTTTAATTGTCTCTGTTTTGATTATGTTTATATGCCCACAGGCTTGGAGCAAACCAGGACTTTATCTACTACAGCTGAAGAATGTTGTTTTCTTTTGTTTAAATGTAAATTAGATGGGTCTACAGTCAGGGGTTTCATTAAGTTTTGAAGTCGGGGGCTGGAATGGAAATTTAGGCGGCTTGAAGCTGCCATGACCACAAAGCGGTTGTCGTCGGGGGAGGGTCCGGGAGGGGGTGTTCCCCCTCCCAGCCGAAGGCCGGAAACCCTGAAAAATGAGCTAAAATTTACTTTTTACAGCTTACAGTCACTTGAATTTCTAGTATTTTCAGGAGAATTGTCAGCAGTGTTCCAGGGCAATTTGTGTTCATATCATAAAAGCCATTTTCCTGGGAGATTAGGCCTAAATATGATAATTCATAATTAAAAATGATAAAATGTGGTAATGTTGACGATAATTTGAACAAAGAAACAAGTCTCTAGAGCCTCTATGCTTTTTGGAGGTAAACTATAATGATTCACTATTATTAATGATATAAATGTGATATGTAGATGATATTATTCAGTGTTACATCTAGACAGGGAGATAGGGATTCCCCCTCTGTTGAAATGTTGGCACCCAAAATTAATTTGTCAACGACCACTCCCCCCCCCCCCCCCCTCAATGAAATGGTGCCAGTCACACCTTAGAGGTACAAGTAGAACACATGAACTGGTGAAATGCCACCGAAATTTTCTGGAAAATGGGGAAAATCACCCTTGTTGATGCCATCCTGGATGAAACACTCATAATGTTATGCTTAAAATTAAGAGCCCTGATGTTTGGTATGGAAATCTGTAGATGAAGAACTTTGATACCACTGGGGAGGTAAAAAGGATAATTTATATAACGAATAATGATAAAAAATGACAATCATTACCATATTTCGCAAATAGAATCAAAGATCCTCAAGGTTATTTGACTATATGGGTATGCAAAGTAAGAACCTTGATATAGGATATGAAAATTTGTACGTTCAGAAGCGCACATTTGGATTTAACCTGACGATCGCTTTTGAAGTGAATTTAGAGGTCTGATCGTATTGTAACCACTCTGGGCGACGTTCTTATTGGCGTCGATAGACCGAAGAGCAGTACATATCATACGTCCTGGTTAAACTCCTCATAATTACGCCTACCGCAGTGCAACGCACATCGGCTTTCTAAATTCCAACTGTAATCGGAAAGTTTTTCGTGAGAAAAAAAATCAGGTCATTGCCTTCGAAAACAGTTTAGATCCACGTAATTATCCTTCTCTTGTTTCTTGCCTTGGTCCACTTCAAAACCGAGGATCGTACAGCGAAGCTTGACCTTGCGATCGCTTCCGTCTTCATTTGTTCATCGACCATTTTGAGTTGAGCTAACGACGGCCGACAGGTGTAGTATGCACGTTTTCATTAGCGTGTATAAAGGTCACCAAATAGGAATCAGCAATTCAGGTAGCCAATAGAATCGTCAATTGCAATTCTGATTTTTATTGAGGCAGTATACGCAAGACCGTGCTGCATCGTAGTACAAGGTGATCGTAGTAGTCGCTCGTCTTCTAAATTTTGTTTCACATAAAGCCGTTGAAAAGTTTGATTACACAGCTTGTGAAACTTGTCCGTATCATTTCAGAAGGTAAAAAATATTTTAGCGATGAAAGAGTCCAATTTTCCAAAAAAGTAGCCGGCGAAATCATGAGAGTAACCGGTCAATTTCGCCGGCTGCCGGCTCTTTATGAAACCCCTGGTCTACAGATAGAGTTGTCTTTTTATACACAAGAATAAAGTATTTGAATTGAATCAATTGTATAGAATAGTGGACAATGACCATAATGAGTTTATGAATTCCATATTGGTCACGCCGGGGCTGACCAGTAGCAAACAAAGGCGGACCGGAAAATATTACTTACGAAAGTTTTTTTTAGCCATAGTATAAAGGTACCGATTGTCGTTAACAAGCTAGTAATAGTTAATATCCTTAAACAATACGGCCAAGTCTTTAGGAGTACAAAAATTCACGAATGCATATTGTTCTTTAAACTCAAGTTATCACATGTTGAAATATCTTGGGTCTTATTCAAATGGATACTCATGGTGCTCATTGTTGTATTAATTCTATATCAGTATTATATGACACAAACTGGATTGATTCTCTTTTCTAGTGAGATAAGGTTGGCTGTCAGCACCCTCACCGGTGCTTTATTCCACATGTCTTTAAGTTTATTCTTTCATTTCTGTAATGGTTTTTCTATGGACAATTGATGTCCGATTCAAGAGAAATAAATAAAATAAAATAAATAAAATGAAAAGTTTTGCGTTGGTGTTACACGATTAAATAGTGAAAAGACTCCCTACAATAATTATCTATAGGTAAGCGGACGAGTAGGAGGCGGTTACGGAATTTAACGGTACAGTTTGCCAGTAAAACTCCGAGGCCCGCAGGGCCGAGGAGTTTTATGGCAAACTGTACCGTTAAATTCCGTAAACCGCCGACTACGAGTTCGCTGACCGTGTTATACCACGAATTTGCCGAGTTTTAGAGCCTTGTTTGCACGCCGAATGTTTTCATTTGTAATTTTAGTGCAGTGCAAGTTGAAACTTTGGCAGGAAAACATTGACGCGTTTTGACACCTTGTTGAACGAAATTATAAAAAAAATAACCCATGATTGGATAAACAAAGTTGACATGTGTTGCTATTGTAGTGCGATGACGTGGTTGAGCACCTGGTTTGATTTGAATTGTATGAATTATGTTTCATTGATTGGTTGATTGAATGAAGTGAAAAGGTGTTTGCAGATCGACGTTAGAGTCACATTTTGCTCATTTGGGTCGAAAACTTAAGAGCAACATACACGCAATTGCCGAGTCGCTCTACGTATATCGATATGGCGGATGAAGTACAAATGGAAGCTGTATCCGGTGCACTTCAACTACCAAAGCCAAAGATGGAAAAGAAAAGTCCCCCTGTCACGCCAGTGCTAACGGCCACAATTGGAAGACCATGCTACACGTCAGAGAAAGGCGCAACAGAAACTGCAAGTACAAAAAAACAATATGTCTTGATCCACAATGACTATGGTACTGCGTGTGTGTTTGCCTGTAGCTAGATTTAACTTTACCTAAGGCGACTGAAACCTCTATATTCAGTGTTGATAACTGACTTTGAAATCTTAATTTCAGCTTAATATAGCTTCGAATGATCGTGATAACAATAACCTTAACACAGAAGTGATATTTGCAATCAATAGCGTTGTTTCACGGTGACCTGTAATTCATTTTGAGATGTACAGTCGTGCAAATCAATTCAGTCCGGTGATTCTTGTAAAGTGTCTTTCCTCTGTACTTAATTGTGAAATAAATTTCTTCGGGTATAATGTCTCGCATTTGTTTTTTTTACTCGTCGCCACGTGACTTCCGTTTGTTTAAAAAGTGTCCATTTTACAAGTTCTTTTGTTTAAAAGTGTCCGATTTACCAGTAAACCGGACAGTTTTTAACAAAAGAACTGTCCGATTTACTAGTAAATCGGACACTTTTAAACAATAGAACTTGTAAATCGGACACTTTTTAAACAAAAGAAAGCTAGGTGGTAATTATAAAATATTCGGTTATGGAAATTAGAGAGCATGGTTAGAACAATGGGCACGAGGCGAAGAGTGGTATAACCCTCCTTAAAATGCGTAAATCATTCGATGTCTGCAAGAATCGTCTCAACTTAGTGTACAGATCTCGTATTGAGAGTGCTCTGACTCTAAACATCAATCTATGGTATGGCAATTTTACTGCTAAAGAAACACAGTTGTCCGAATATTGAGAACACGCTAGAAAAAGTAATCGGTTACCGGCAAGATGTTTTAACAAGTCTTTATCACGTTGCAGTGAAAACGAAGACACACAATACCATTGGTGATTCAATTCATACTTTTCATTGTCAATTTCGGATGCTCCCTTCAGCAAGGTGCTATATGCTTCCGGCTCGTAGAAAAGGTCATTGTAGAAAGCCGTTTATGTCTACAGCTGTGCCACTTATAAACTCTCATCAAATCTGGTGTGGAAGACTGATGTTATCTTATGTTTTACAGCGCTATAATGTAAATTTGATGAGCTTAACGATACATTTCTGTTCAATAGACCGAGTGTAAGGTATTTGAATTAAATCGAACTGATTGAATAGTTAACAATGACCATAATTTATTCATGAGTTCCATCGCGACAAAGGGGAAGGCTTTTGTGTGCAAACAAAGGCAGACCGGAAAATCCCTACACAAGGTTTTATTATCCGCACTACTGATTGCTGTTAACAAGTTGTCAATAGTTATTATCCTTCACCAATGCTATTGTTTATCTTTCACTAATGGCTCAGATTATTAAAAGTTTGATCGTCAAAATTGCTCGTATAGTTTATACACTATCCAGGCAAAACAGTGAGAGAAATATATTCAGCAATTCACGAAACCTGCAGTAAAAGATGAATGTTCCCTTCATCGAAGTTTCCCTCCCAGCTCTTTCATTCGTCGCCCCCGCCCCATCTTTACCGCTGGCTGCGCTGCTCACGAAAATAGCACAGCAGCTGCAACGGTGTTTGAAACATTGTACTCATCTTTTGAATCCACTGACCTGTCGGTATTGGGCAAATGGCATCTGTGGGTATTTTACACCATAATTGGAAATTATTCAGCAGATTCGCGATCTATACAATGGCAAGTTCATATATCCAAGTGAATAATTCATACCAATTCGTGCACTGTAGTCTTACGGACTGGTCAGTTTCATGGAGGGGGTTGCTTTGGATTTGTGGGGGTTACTCTATTTTTTCTTTTGGCTCAGGGGGATCACCATGGTTTTGAAAGTCTCTGTAGGGGAGAGATCTCAGTATTTTATTGAATGATAGCAGCTAATACTGGCATAAAATGCATCATGCCAGTCACGAATTGCATCATTTAGTTGCAATTTCGGGTGCATCCTTTTTTGGTGCCTAACTTTAATATATTATATATTATATATATATATATATATATATATATATATATATATATATATATATATATATATATATATATATATATATATATCATTGCAAATCATTGCAATATCTTGCAAATTGAAAATCTGTTTATATATATGTTCATATATATATATATATATATATATATATATATATATATAGTGTGTGTGTGTGTGTGTGTGTGTGTGTGTGTGTGTGTGTGTGTGTGTATCATTGCAAATCATTGCAATATCATTGCAATAACTTGCAAATTGAAAATCTGTTTAGCAAAATGTGGCATGACAGCTTTTTCCCATACAAATTTCTGCGAGAGCTTTTGCCAGCTTAATGAGTTGGTGGGTGTGTGTGTCAATATGTACGCACTGATTACAACGAATTTTAAATTTGACGCCTAAACTAAGCATGGCCAGCCCCACCAAGTGTGAAATTTTGTTTATTGGGTCCTAAACGCAACTAAATGCAACGTCAGAAGTGAGCTGAGCAAAATCACCTAAGTTTTCCAGACAAAGCATAAAGAAAATATTCACTGGCGCTTGTCGCATGACTATGCTTTCTCAGAGAAGCAGGTCATTAGTCACGATTTCAAAACTTCAGTACTTGATGCTGACCGAATATGACTAGAAAGTCTATTCGTCTGTGCAGTCGTAGCTCTCGTTTTCCCGGACGAATATGGACTGCAACGGGAAAACCCCAAGTAAAAGAGTTATTCCGTCGCAACGTACGAGAGCTATGGCTGCTTGCTACAGCGACATACGAGAAAGAACGATCATCATAATTTGAGTCTTGGTGGTTGAATTGTAAGAGAAACCGTCTTCGTCTCTTGAACGGAGAGATTTGAATTCTGGTTTATGAAATCGAAACTTTAGTGTATACACAGTCCATCATAACAGACTAGTTTGTGACAGTGTAATACTGTCAGTAAAATTGTCTCGGGTTTATTGGAAGAGAATTGAGAAAATTGAGACATGACTCTTGAAGTTGACCGGCAATGTTAGCAGTGAGTTGAGTTTTCTGTTTGTCTGTGATTTGATATAGTGAATAAGTGAGTGGGGTGCGGGATTGCTGGATAGCTGAATAGCCCCCTAAATAGCTAGGTAGCTAATAGCTACGTTAGCCGAACGAATAGATTACATTTAGCTCTTTGTGACTATTTAAGCTATTATTAATTTCCACATGACACTTTTAGCTGCTAATAAACGTAGTAGGTAGCTATTCAGCTAAAAACAAATGATTATTGTAGGGCTGGTTATAGAGCTATTCAAGCTATTAGCCGTTTTTAGCCGCTAATAGCCACTCTTAGCTTACTATTAGCTGGCTACCAGCTACAAACTCCTGATGCCGAAATGGGCTGGCTATTGAGCTATTCAAGCTATTAGCCGTTTTTAGCCGCTAATAGCCACTCTTAGCTAGCTATTAGCTGGCTACCAGCTAACAACTCCCGAGGTCGGAATGGGCTGGCTCCTGAGGTCGGAATGGGCTGGCTATTGAGCTATTCAAGCTATTAGCCGTTTTTAGCCGCTAATAGCCACTCTTAGCTAGCTATTAGCTGGCTACCAGCTAAAAACTCCCGCAGTGGGAATGGGCTGGCTATTGAGCTATTCAAGCTATTAGCTGTTTTTAGCCGCTAATAGCCACTCTTAGCTAGCTATTAGCTGGCTACCAGCTAACAACTCCCGAGGTCGGAATGGGCTGGCTATTGAGCTATTCAAGCTATTAGCCGTTTTTAGCCGCTAATAGCCACTCTTAGCTAGCTATTAGCTGGCTACCAGCTAACAACTCCCGCGGCCTAAATGGGCTGGCTATTGAGCTATTCAAGCTATTAGCCGTTTTTAGCCGCTATTAGCTGTTATTAGCCAGCTATTAGCTGGCTACCAGCTAAGCAGTGGACACGTCTGAAAAAGCCTGACAACTACTTATTACCAAGGAAGTCACGAGCGTGACTTTCACTTAGGTGTACAAAGAATTAGACATCTCATAAATATACTGAATAAATATTGTAGAACCAAGAAAGTAGTATTGAGTTCTTTATGGAAGATATTTTCTTTCATGCAAGTGTAAGTTTCTACTAACCACGGCACACGGCATTTTTTCTGAATTGAGAGCTAAAGAGATCACAAATTGTACGTATTGAGGATTTCATTCACTGGCATGAAAAATTCTGTTGTAAAACGAAATGATCGGGGAATCTTGCGATTTGTAGAACCATGGCTGGTTGAGCGGTAGAGTAGTTATGGTCAGTTAGTCTCTGTTTGAAAAGGTTTCATGTGATTGCTCGTGTCTGGAAAAGTTTCATGTGATTAATTGTACCGACATTCACGCAGAGGCTAATCAAATACCAGTGACGGGTTTTGCATTGTCTTTTGTTCAAAGACTTATTAAATATGCATGTCAGTTTGCAGCTGAACACAAAAATTGTTTGTAGAAGACTTCCCACAACTGACAAGTACTTACATAGGAAGTTACACAAGCGTTTGGATGATAAGCTGTTGTTTTGGCTTGGCCTCTGTATTAAATGAAAGATGTGCGAGAATATGGGTAGAACCAAGAAAGTAATATCAAATGTTCGGTTACTTCAGAAATACCTAATTGCATTGTGCATTTCTTGTCGAGCGGGGCTCTACGGAGGAAATGGTGAACGTGATAATTTTGTTCATTGTAAGGGTAGAATCACGCCAAAAGATCACGCTGTACATGAGAATTGGTAATGTTTATGCCCACTTTACAGGTTTTAACAGATACTAATCCCGGCCACAAACATGAATGACTGATTACACAGGTTCTAAATCAGACAAAAGAACTGCGACCAGTAAGTTCATGTGGAAAAGATCACTAAGATCGGCAGTAGGAATAATTGGTGTAAATAAGAGAGATATCGACAAACAGGTTCTGCATTGCAAGAGTAATCGCACCGTAAGACATTGGAAGACTTCTCGAGTTTAAAGCAAATGTTGAAATGTAATAAAAAAGTCAGAAAATACACGTACGAATTGTATGTCACCTCATTCGGCGTGTTAATGATGAGAGTATCAGTTTCCAGGCAAGGCAATAATTAATACGGGAAAACATGACAGGGACTTTGCATGAATGTGATTGATAGGAAAATAGCTGATAGCCAGCTAATAGCCAGCTAACATTGGCTAATAGCGGCTAAAAACGGCTATTAGCTTTAATAGCTGAATAGCCAAGGATTTTGGTATCATAGCAGAATAGCTGAATAGCTGCTCAACAACCCTGAAGCAGCTATTAATTATATAAGTTTCCGTCATTAGGTCCCAAACATAATAGCTGAATAGCCGCTAATTATCCCTTGAGTCATTGCTGTAAACCCTCTTAGCTGAATAGCTGCTAAATATGTCAAAGCTGGCTATTTTAGCTATCCAGCAATCCCGCACCTTTATGGAATAAGTCTGCATATCAAAATTAGACTACAACATATCGAAATTGGACCGTATATGTATCTCACATGGCTACACTAGGCTTACATTAGATAAAAGATAAAAACAGTTAACTGCCGGCTTAGTACAAAGCTGGGATCGAGGTACGGGCCCCGGTACGGGCGGAACGAATCCTTGTCCCGGGAACGCTAGCGCTTACAAAAGGCGAAGTTGGTCAGTTTTGTTTTAGTGTTATGTCCCCTTGGCCGAAATGTTCTGCACCTGTGAATGCCGGACCCTTGTCCATAACAGAGCAGAAAACATCAAAACAGTTTTGTATATAGTCATTCAAGTCACTTGAACTGGACCATTGATTCATGTCATACCGTCGTACCGATCGACACGATCGCAAGCGTAGCACTCGTCGCTGACGTGTAATGAATACCATTCAATGTCAGCTTAGAGCGTACGGACACGCGAGCGCGTCCATGTATGGCCGTGGTTTGAGGGACTGTGAAATTACCGTGTGTCGCAACGTATTTCTTTTCATTTTCGACCAAACATGGTGACTTTGGTATTTTACAACAGAACATGCACTTTTTGCTAGTATCCGTTTCAACTAAATGGACAATGGACTCATCGTTTGGTGTCGCCGTTCTCAACTATCGAAAAATCCAATCCTTGTGGACTGACCAGGTGGGAGTGCAGAAAAATACTTAGAAGAGCCAAGTGTAGAATTTGGGACTTAGAGGATATAATTTGTTTGCGTTCCTGCAAGCCTTATCCGAAGCATTCTTTGTAGTTTTATCGCCCTCGTTCACGCTGAATATTCATAGACGTGGGCAGTATACCGTTCACGGGGCCTGAACCGGATAGTGCCCACGTCAAAATTTGTATGGCCAAAAGCTGGAATGGGTAACCATGGCGAGAGTTTTCCTCATTTTTGTCATATTGTTTGACTTCTAGAAATTAAATCATACTATCGTTGCTTTCTTACAGATAGATCTATCAGAGCAGGCAGATATACACAGCAATGACTAATGTGTTTACAGCATTTATGTCTGTTAAAAACACATTTTGTGCGAGTTTTAAGAGGGGAAACGTGTGATGTACTTACGACCGTGTAATTTAAAGGACAATGAGAAATATGCTATTTAAAAATAGGTACAAAAAATGAAATGAGACAGTTTAGCCTAAAAAAATAAAAAGTTTATTTTGTTTCTCGTTCTCGCGCGCATCAATTCAGATCCGCCGCTCCAACCTTTTTTTCTGCTCACGAGGAAATAAAATGAAATAAAAAAATAGACACAAAAATACTCGACAAGAGTGCGTAACGCAGTGCTGTATAAGACAGAACTGGTAACAAAATAACTGACACTAAAATTCCATTCAGAACTGTACACATATGTCACTGTTATATTCAGCTGTAAAAACGGTGCATTGATGCACAATAGTCAAACCGCAGAACTGTTGCTATACAAAAAATACTAATGCAACACTGCATTTTTCTCCGTGTATTCCTGTGTAGTTTTCATGTTTTTTGAGCAATATTGTTGGTTGAAGAATAAAAAAGAAATCGAGAAGAAAATAAATCCGCGTCACCACATAATTTTTTTGCAATATGTCTAGGATGAGAAACAAACTTTTTATTTTTCTTGGCCTTTGAGTTATTTATTACAAAGGAGGGTATACAGCTGGCCGCCATCTTGAAAGTATGCAAATTAGCATGTCATATAAACAATTATATGGTAAGGTATACTTTCTAAATTTTTTTGAGCAATAATCCTGGTGAAAAAAAATTACAATAAAAGCGAAATTATAAAATGTACAGACTATTTCAATCCTCTCTCTGACAGAAAATGTGATTATTAGCCGGTCATTGTAACGATGCTAATTAACTCAAAGTGCCCAATGCTGACAGAGTACCAGTTACAATATTTTTTTTATTTTCGTTGGCTTGACAAACAATATCCATCGAGGAAAAAAATGAAGAAGGCAAAACGAGGTTTGCCCCACTGGCTGCTGGGCAAAAAATACGATTGCGAATAACACAACTCAACATTATAAAACGACAATAATAAAAATACGCATCAGGTTAATAAATGAGATAGCATGTATTCACTACAACAACGCCCTCAATCTTAACCGTTCAACAGAAAATATAGTATCTTGATTCGAAACTTAAAATACAAATTCACTTTTCTTTCTCTCAACTTTTTGTCGTGTACAGAATACAGGCAAGGCTTAGCTTTACGTACTGCAGATGCTCGAATCGCATCCAATGGGAAACAGTGGAAAGGGTTCATTGCAGGTACAATAATTGACCCGTTATTTTCTGTACACCAACGGGTCAAGCACCAGGACGTCAAAAGAAGACGAGGATGGTGCGAAGATGAATGTGTTTGAGTACGAGTACAATGGAACCAGTGAATATTTGGACCGTTCCTGTCAATCACTTTTCCCTGAGAAGTGTAAGCATACCAGTGTTGTGGGACAAGTGGTAGCAAAATGTACCGGAGGCACATTGAGAAAAGGAAAACAGTGAAGTGTTGAAAGCTTACAAATGCACTTTGCGAGAGCCCGTGCTTTTTATCCTTCGCCCACTCAAGCCAAGCGTGCAAACTTCTGCGCGTTTCACAGTTACTGGTTAGATGTTAAATATTTCATAAACCCAAAGAGCGAAAGATATGCTTGGAAACCAGACAACATCGAAGGTCAAAGGAAGTATTTTGTATTGTTTAATTTTCAGCCGATAAATGCAAGGGCACCCGAACAAATATGTAGTCGGTATCATCTTTCACAAACAATATGATAAGTTTAGTAGGATAACAGTCTTACACAAAAGTTTTAAGGTACCCTTGTTTGTGCAAAATAACTATTTGGGAAAAACGGCGATTATCGGGTCTGATGAAACAAATAATAAAAAACGTAAGATTTATTTTACTATCTCCATATCCCCATGGTAATTTAGGGGTTATGAAAGTGTCAAAATGCATACTAATATTTATATGACAGGAAACGTTTGACAAGTCCTGAAAAAAATAGATTTGTCTGCTGAGGTGGAGTCGCGGCAAACTTCCCAGCACTAGCAGACACACAAGTAATACATATTCATCATTTTATTTTATTGACCTATCGTACTTGAAATATTTTGATTCTACAAGAGTTCATAATATCTTTAACTAGAGAATATGTCCAATCCAATTTGTTTCACATTGTGCCTTGTTTCTTTTATATTTTCCGAAAAATCAAGGCATGTTTTAATGCAAATTGATACTTTTATCACATTCAAAGAGAACATATGGCACATGTTAATTCATAGTCTGATGTGTAGTGTGTGCATGGTATTGCACTGTTTGAAACGCACATTCCATCAACAGGCATGATATAACCTCCGGTCACGCTTCCACTTGTGTTCGGAACGACTCTACCTTCATGATCTACACATACGGATTCTACACTATCAAAAGTGCTGGATGTATACCGTGCCCCTATCATATACCCATGGTATTGAAGCTCCCAGCCTGATGGACAGTCGTTCCTTCCTGGGTAAAACATCGTGTTGCTGCGCAGGTCGTTCAAGCAAACCGCGCATGGCAGATCATTATATAATTGCAGTGCAAATGGACCAGTGGTTGCATGGTACTCCTGGTGATACAAGCGTCCCCGTTCAGTCTGTTGTCCACTGACTACAACACTTTCGTCGTAAAGAGGGACAAATGGAAGACATAGAAAGTCAGCACCACCGCCTACGTCTGAATAGTGTTTTCCAACCATGACACCTAAAAAGTAAAGCAATGAGAAGAGCTGCTTTAGGATATTAGTTGATTGACACAAATCCTGGAGCAATCAGAAAATCACAGCTAGTTTCTTCAGCAAAGAGTAAATATATATGTCGTTCAAATTATATTTTGCAAAGGTCTGGAGATGAAAATGAATATGATACCCGAAATTTATCGTAATTTGTGTCAATTTTTTTAGAAAAGTAATGGCTGCATAATATAACGTAAGATATGCTGAATATGTAGTTAAGCTTTGGGTCTACTCAAAATGAAAAGTATTGTCATTTTTTGATTTTTACAGACTGAGGTTGTTCTCTGATCAATTACATAATCAAGAAGGGAGTTGCCGTCCTACGTTTTGGGTGAGGGGTCCCATCGCTCCCCTACCACATTTTTTCAAAATACCAGAGGGCATTCTTTGTCATTTTCGATGATTTCAGAAAAGAAAGAGCATGTACAAAACTTATGAGGGAATACATTCAGCTTTTTTATTGTGCATACCTTCTGCAATGTTAAATTTTCTAAACAATGCGAAATAGAAAAATGGCGTAACTGTCCTAAATTTTGAGTTACGAGTCCCAAAGTACCCCTAGCTTAAAATGTGTTACACTGTCAAGAAGAAAAAGCCAAAACCTGATTGTCAACATTGTCATATTTTCGAATTCTCGCACATGTTGTGCTCTTATATATTAACTACACACAAAATATTAACAACACACAAATAAACAGGTAGAGGGGGTTGTCGTCCTAGATTTTTGTTAAGTGGTCCTGCAGTACCCCTACCCCACGCATTGCAACTGTAGACTGGCCTTTGTTATGTTGTAAACACTTTCAGCCAGAACATGCCTTAAACTTATCATGAAATAATGTCATCTCTCTTATTTTTAAATATGTTGTGCTTTTATTTATTGTAACAATAGAAATAAACATGAAAAGGAGTACCATCGTACTTTTTTAGGTCAGGGGTCCTCAAATACCCCTACCCCATTGCTTTTTCAACTGCAGATAAGCTTTCTTTTTCGTCAGTTTTTATAATGTCAGCAATGCACACGGCTAAAATTTGTAAGCGCATCTAGTCATTTTTTCTGACTTTTGTATATGCCGTGCAGGGTAAAAAAAAGATGAAAAAGAGTAGTATTCCATCTTGCTTTTTGAGACGCAAGTTTAATAGCCGCGCCAGCGGCTTACTGACTACGCATGCGTAGGTTCATAACATACTATGCGAGTAACCGGAAGTGTACCCTGCTAAACTCATGGGGCGCAGCCATGTTTTTTGAGTGATCGTAAGTAAACAAATACGAAACGTGCAAAGTATTATTTCATTACATGCCATTAATAGAATGTCTCTTTTATTAGCCAGTATTATTATCTACCTTGTCACTGATACAAAATATCGTTACTGTCACGCCCCAAAATAGCAAAACAGAGAAAAAACTGTCGTGCATGGAAACGAGGACATACGCAAGGAATGCTTGGATTGAACTTTAGAAAGCGCCGTCTGTGTCGATAACTTGATGCAAAAATTACCAGTTTTTAGACGGACCGCTAGTTTTCAGCTTGCTCTTAACACAATTGGAACTAATTTGGGATGATTGGATCTTTATATTTTTCAAATTTCTCTAAAGTGTTAGGTGCCGTATAGCTGAATGTTGCGATATTACAAGTTACTCATAAAAACAAAAGTGTAACTTTAAAAAAAGCAGATGAGGTTACATTTGCTGATTAAATAGACATTACTTCACCATCCAATTATCCCAATTTAGTTCCAATCGTGTTAATTGGAATTAAGGTAGTGCAGTTACTATTGCAACGGTAATGATAACACGATACATCGCTTGCTAAACACAGTGGGTTGTTATCATGGTAAAAATTGTCAATTTATGTCCAATATTTTTACACATTGAGCAGAGAATCTATACCTTGGGTCTGGCATTGTGTACGTAAACTTTTTTCATCGGAGGGTAAACTGGGCATTGTGGTCGTACAAACATATATAGCAAGTAACAATTAACTCTATTTTATTCTTTACTATTAGTAATAATGAATCAATACAAATAAATTTTCTAATATTTGTTAAAAAAGTATGTTACAAATATGAAATTAACTTTTAACAGGAACATAATATGATTTTGTAGCCTTTTGAATCATATTTGGAAGGGTACCCAGGTATTAGGGCAAATTTGCCGAAACACATACATTTGCAAAATATGGGTTCCCCCTCCAAAATGATCCAAATGACTACTAAATTGTATGATCTTCCCGTTAAAAGTTAATTATATACTTGTGACATACTTTTGTAACAAATAAATCATATTTTAAACAAGAATTGCCTTTTGTATTATGTGCAGCAAAAAATGGTAGAATTTAAGATAAGCCGTAATTTGCAATTTGGGTACGGGGTAAAGTTTGACCATATTCCAGGAAAACTATGAATGACATTGTATATTACAATATGTCATCTTAAAGGATAAGAAATTGCCCTACTAATGATACCCCACAAGCCAGGTTGTGTCACAAATTAAGTTCAGCAGATGACTTACAAGAAGAAGAATTTAACAAAAAAGGTGCCAATTTGCTGTACTGCGATTTTGCATTTCCCTTCAAAATATGGCTGTTACAACTATACAGTCCAAATATTTTTTCTGTTAAAAGTCTATTTCACATTTCTGACATGACCCAGTACCATATAAAACAGATTTAATACCGAAACAGAGCTATTTTTATCATGTCTAGCTAAACATTCATTGAATTTGATCACGTTATCTATGACAGTACTTTCAATATAAAACTTGGGGTATGGGGTACGTTTTGGTCATATTCCACGAAAACTTTACAAGATATTGCATGTTACAATATGTCATTCTAAAAACTAGTGAATTATCTTTCTAATGAACCTAACAAGCCAGGTTATATTCAAAAACATGCTCAGCAGATAACTTATAAGAAGACAAATTTAACAAAAATGCATGCAAATCTGCTACACTGTGATTTTGCGGTACCCTTCAAAATATGACTGTTACAGCTGTAGATTCCCAATATTTTTTCTGTTAAAAGTCTATTTCATATTTCTGACATGTCCCTGTACCAAATAAAACAGATTTAATAGCAAAAACGGCCAGATTTTATATGTCTAGGTAAAAAAATGATAGAATTTGGTTTTAGCTATGACTGAAATTTTCAAATGTAAACTTTGGGGTATGGGGTACGTTTTGGTTATATATCATGAATACTATACAAGATATTGCATGTTACAATATGTCATTCTAAAGACTAGTGAATTATCTTTCTAATGACACCTAACAAGCCGGGTTACATTCAAAAACATGCTCAGCAGATAACTTATAAGAAGACAAACTTAACAAAAATGCATGCAAATCTGCTTCATTGTGATTTCGCGTACCCTTCAAAATATGACTGTTACAGCTGTAGATACCCAATATTTTTTCTGTTAAAAGTCTATTTCATATTTCTGATAGTTTTTTTGTCAAGCTAAAAAAATGATAGAATTTGGTTTTAGCTATGACTGAAATTTTCAATGTAAACTTTAGGGTATGGGGTAAGTTTTGGTCATATATCATGAACACTATACTATATATTGCATGTTACAATATGTCATTTCAAAGACTAGTTAATTATCTTTCTAATAGTACCTAACAAGCCAGGTTATATTCAAAAACATGCTCAGCAGATAACTTATAAGAAGACAAATTTAACAAAAATGCATGCAAATCTGCTACACTGTGATTTTGCGGTACCCTTCAAAATATGACTGTTACAGCTGTAGATTTCCAATATTTTTTCTGTTAAAAGTCTGTTTCATATTTCTGACATGTCCCTGTACCAAATAAAACAGATTTAATAGCAAAAACGGCCAGATTTTATATGTCTAGGTAAAAAAATGATAGAATTTGGTTTTAGCTATGACTGAAATTTTCAATGTAAACTTTGGGGTATGGGGTACGTTTTGGTTATATATCATGAATACTATACTAGATATTGCATGTTACAATATGTTATTCTAAAGACTAGTTAATTATCTTTCTAAGGGTACCTAACAAGCCAGGTTATATTCAAAAACATGCTCAGCAGATAACTTATAGGAAGACAGTTTTAACAAAAATGCATGCAAATCTGCAACACTGTGATTTTGCGGTACCCTTCAAAATATGACTGTTACAGCTGTATAGTCCCACAATTTTTTCTGTTAAAAGTCTATTTCATATTTATGACATGTCCCTGTATCAAATAAAATAGATTTCAGACAAAGCATTGCATTTTTTATTATGCCTAGCTAAAAAATTGGTAGAATTTGAGTTTTACTGTAATTTGCAACGTTAAATTTTGGGGTAAGGGGTAAGTTTTGGTTATATTTGACAAAAAATGTAGAGGATATTGCATAGTGCAATATGTCATCTTAAAGAAGAATACATTCCCTTTCTAATGATACCAAACAAGTGAGGTTATGTTAAAAAATGAGCTCAGCACATGACTTACAAGAAGACAGATTTGACGAAAATGCATTTGGCTTGGAAAATCGTGATTTTGAGGTACCCTTCAAAACAAGACCATAACAGCTATTGCGTCCCTATATTTTTTCTGTTAAAATTCCATTTCGTGTTCTACGGATCCCGAGGGTTCTGAAAAATACAGGTTTGTTATCCTGTGGGGGATGCACGTAGACCCCCTCTAGCCCACGGACGATTGTTCACCGTCAACTTTGAGGCTCATAACATTTTGTGACGATTGCCAAATAAGTCTACGGGCCTGGCCAGAACAGACTTTGTAACTTCAAATACCATTCATCAGTCTCTGCAAGAGTTCAGGACCAGTGCTGTTCATTTTCAGTGATAAGAAAGTCTAGCGCCCCCTTGCAATGATTTTCAAAGCTAAGAAAAATGCATTGGAACTCTGTAACATTCAAATGTTTGATTTCGTACATAAAGGGTAGAAAACTGGGCTAAAATTGACATTTTGGTTCAAATTCGATGTACACACCAGCAACCTCAGGTATGAACTCGATTGAAACTAATTTGGGATAATGGGAAGGTGAAGTAATGTCGATTCAGTCTGCAAATGTAACCTCATCTGCTTTTCTTTTCAAGTTACACACTTGTTTTTATGAGTCATTTGTAATATCGCAACATTGAGCTATAGGGTACCTAAAACTTTTGAGAAATTTGAAAAATACAAAGATCCAATTACCCAAATTAGTTCCAATCGTGTTTGTGACAAAACAGTGTGAAAAAAGGCGGCAAGCCATGAGGTCGTGTTGAGAACGGAGCTAATTGGTTGCAAGTGGTCATGTGACCGTCTGAGATAGCGCGATTTAAACACCGCTCAAAGAGCTAATTCGTAAGTGAAAAACGTTTCTGAAACTTCATCTGATCCATCAAAGCCTTCAAACCTTGACACATTTTTCACTCAATAAAAACACACGTCTAGTTATGAAATTAGAGCTTATGATATATTACATGTAAAGAATGCTAACAAGAACAACAACAACAGCAACGAAGACGACGACGACGACGACGACAGCAACAACAACAATCCGAATAATCGATGGTGATATTTGGAAATAAAATTCTTTTGTGGAAATGCATCTCAATGAAACAGAATGCACCAAATACCGATTTAAAGCTATGGGTTATGAAGCAGCATCACGTTTGTAATGCCTCTCTATCATCTTTTTCTTTTTTGTTTTTTTCGGATGAAAATTCTAAAAATATCTCTTATCAATACACATATCCGGGGAAAAGTTGTGACATGTTCACTAATTTGTAATCGCCTTGCTCTCCATCAGAGTTCTTATCATTCCTTCGTTGTTTTGGTGTATAATTTCTATAACAGGCTGAAATTGATCAATTATGTAACCATTTCCATTACATGTAAACCTAATTGATAAATATATATATACACAAGCAACAAGCTTCTATTGTACAATAGGTACCCGGTCCGTTTGGTCAGCAATAATGGTCAGAATGAAGAGCTGAAGAAAAACACATTCTGTTAACCTGCAATACTTATGGTGTAAACAAAACTCGTGTCCGTCATTGCTGTAGCTCAAAATTCGACAAATTAAATTATTTTATTTTAACAAATATCCTTACACATGTTTCCGTCTTGTAAGTAATCGCAATCATACCAATCCATAATCCAATAACACTAGGTCAGAATTTGTAAGACAATAGTCGTAAACATAGACACAAAACAGCACAGAACAGACAGTAAATAGAAGGTACACAAACAAAGTCAAATACATGAAAGAAAGATATATAAACCTCTGTCAAAAAGACCAGGAGGTGATGTCAGGTGTTTCGAAAATAGTAAGCGCATCCTGCCCCACATGTGGCACCCGCCATATATCAATCTGTAAGTCAGATAGGTAGTTGTCACTAACTAAGGCCCCATGTCACCGATGCCATCAGTGACCATTTGTCGAAGAGAGATATTGTATTTATCTACCAACTTGCGATACCTGCCAAAAAGCGTTTGAATGTAGAGACAAGTCTTGATCTGGTGTAACCTTGATTTAACAGTTTGTTAGAGAGATGGCCATGTCTCTCTACAAATCACCATATGAACTGCATGCTCTTGCATATCGAATAAGCTGGGAAATGTATACCCCGTAAGTGTTTGGCTCTAAAGAAAAACACATCAAGGGCTATACGTTGCACACTGCGATGCGACATACAGTACTTTGCTCCCCTCCGTGGTGCTAATGACGCTGGTAATAACCTCTTAATCACTTGTGCAGGCGACAGATGCCACACATATAAGTTGTCCCTGATAAAAACTGGACGCTATCGGATATATCGAATAAACTAAGGCTCACTGTAAGACGCGCAAAATGTAAAAAGAAAATTACACAATCACCCTTATTTCAGAGATAGAACAGCTACGAAATATATATACATTTCCCAGCTTATATATATATATATATATATATATATATATATATATATATATATATTATATATAGTATATATATATAGTATATATATATATATATATATTATATATATATATATATATATATATATATATATATATATATATATATATATATATATATACAAACACACATACAAACACACATATACATTGGCCATACATATGTATGCATACATATACGCATATAGGGTATTCATTTATACATGTAGAATACTTACATACATACATACATACATACATACATACATACAATGTACATACATACATACATACATACATATATACATACATACATACATACATACATACATACATACATACATACATACATACTTACATACAAACATAGAGATAGAGATAAAGGTCGAAATTTACATTGAGCCTCGCTTTCGAGACATACAGTTGAAAACGAGGTTGAATGTAAATGTTTTCAACTGTAAGCTCATGTCTCGAAAACATTTACATTTTATATACATGTACACGTACTAGACCCTTTTCATAAGTCTAGCGCCCTCCTGTGGCCACTGTGAATTTGAAGTCAAAGCGAGTCAACTGGGGAAAACCCTCCAGCCCCTGCCAAGTAGCCTCCAGCCCCTGCCCACGGTTTTCCCAAGTGGCCTCGCTTTGACTTCAAATTCGCAGTGGCCACAGGAAGGCGCTAGATTTATGGAAAGGGTCAATAGAAGTGCAAATATATACAGTCTCGTTTTCACATATATGGACTCGGAAATTTTTATATATAGACATCCTCGTTTTCGATTCATGATAGTGACTTCCAGATGTTCATATAATGTCGGTCGCAAGTGAATTTACATAAGAGACGTTGTGTTCACACTGCTGCACACAGCCTTCGATGCTGTGCGTTCCCGGCGTTGAAGGTGTTGGATGGGAGGCGTAGGCCTCTCGCGCCGCACTTGGAAAACACAGTATCGTACGCAGGGCCATGGGACCATGGCAGGGCTAAGAATGACCCAGGCTAGGCACAACTATGTTAGCCCTTATGCCGTGCGCTAGCTTTTCTGACGTGTTTGCTTTGCAGCACTGGCCTATAAGAGCTTAGCGGCCGGTGCTGCACAGTAACACGTGAGCTGCCATTTTTGCAGCTACACTCTAGCAAGACGACTAACGCTGATACACGCATATAGTCCGTGGGCTAGAGGGGGTCTACGTGCACCCCCCCCCCACAGGATAACAAACCTGTATTTTTCAGAACCCTTGGGATCCCTAGAATACGAAATGGAATTTTAACAGGAAAAATATAGGGACGCAATAGCTGTTATGGTCATGTTTTGAAGGGTACCGCAAAATCACGATTTTCCAAGCCAAATGCATTTTCGTCAAATCTTTCTTCTTGTAAGTCATGTGCTGAGCTCATTTTTTAACATAACCTCACTTGTTTGGTATCATTAGAAAGGGAATTTATTCCTCTTTAACATGACATATTGCACTATGCAATATCTTCTACAGTTTTTGTCAAATATAACCAAAACTTACCCCTTACCCCAAAATTTAACATTGTAAATTACAGTAAAACTCAAATTCTACCAATTTTTTAGCTGGGCATAATAAAATATGCATTGCTTTGTCTGAAATCTGTTTTATTTGATACAGGGACATGTCGGAAATATGAAATAGACTTTTAACAGAAAAAATATTGGGAATCTACAGCTGTAACAGTCATATTTTGAAGGGTACCGCAAAATAACAGTGTTGCAGATTTGCATGCATTTTGTTAAAACTGTCTTCTTATAAGTTATCTGCTGAGCTTGTTTTTGGATATAACCTGGCTTGTTAGGTATCATTAGAAAGATAATTTACTAATCTTTGGAATGACATATTGTAACATGCAATATCGTGTGTAGTTTTCATGATATGTAACCAAAACTTACCCCTTACCCCTAAGTTTACATTGAAAATTTCAGTCATAGCTAAAACCAAATTCTACCATTTTTTTAGCTTGACACAAACAATCTGGCCGTTTTTGCTATGAAATCTGTTTTATTTGGTACAGGGACATGTCAGAAATATGAAATAGACTTTTAACAGAAAAAATATTGGGAATCTACAGCTGTAACAGTCATATTTTGAAGGGTACCGCAAAATAACAGTGTTGCAGATTTGCATGCATTTTTGTTAAAACTGTCTTCTTATAAGTTATCTGCTGAGCTTGTTTTTGGATATAACCTGGCTTGTTAGGTATCATTAGAAAGATAATTTACTAATCTTTGAAATGACATATTGTAACATGCAATATCGTGTGTAGTTTTCATGATATATAACCAAAACTTACCCCATACCCCAAAGTTTACATTGAAAATTTCAGTCATAGCTAAAACCAAATTCTACCATTTTTTTAGCTTGACACAAACAATCTGGCCGTTTTTGCTATGAAATCTGTTTTATTTGGTACAGGGACATGTCAGAAATATGAAATAGACTTTTAACAGAAAAAATATTGGGAATCTACAGCTGTAACAGTCATATTTTGAAGGGTACCGCAAAATAACAGTGTTGCAGATTTGCATGCATTTTTGTTAAAACTGTCTTCTTATAAGTCATCTGCTGAGCTTGTTTTTGGATATAACCTGGCTTGTTAGGTATCATTAGAAAGATAATTTACTAATCTTTAGAATGACATATTGTAACATGCAATATCTTGTGTAGTTTTCATGATATATAACCAAAACTTACCCCATACCCCAAAGTTTACATTGAAAATTTCAGTCATAGCTAAAACCAAATTCTACCATTTTTTTAGCTTGACACAAACAATCTGGCCGTTTTTGCTATTAAATCTGTTTTATTTGGTACAGGGATATATTAGAAACATGAAATAGACTTTTAACAGAAAACATATCGGGAATCTACAGCTGTAACAGTCATATTATGAAGGGTACCGCAAAATCATAGTGTTGCAGATTTGCATGCATTTTTGTTTAATTAGTCTTCCTATAAGGTATCTGCTGAGCTTGCTTTTGAATATAACCTGGCTTGTTAGGTATCATTAGAAAGATAATTTACTAATCTTTAGAATGACATATTGTAACATGCAATATCTTGTGTAGTTTTCATGATATATAACCAAAACGTACCCCATACCCCAAAGTTTACATTGAAAATTTCAGTCATAGCTAAAACCAAATTCTACCATTTTTTTAGCTTGACACAAACAATCTGGCCGTTTTTGCTATTAAATCTGTTTTATTTGGTACAGGGATATATTAGAAACATGAAATAGACTTTTAACAGAAAACATATCGGGAATCTACAGCTGTAACAGTCATATTATGAAGGGTACCGCAAATCATAGTGTTGCAGATTTGCATGCATTTTTGTTAAATTTGTCTTCTTATAAGTTATCTGCTGAGCTTGTTTTTGAATATAACCTGACTTGTTAGGTATCATTAGAAAGATAATTTACTAATCTTTAGAATGACATATTGTAACATGCAATATCGTGTGTAGTTTTCGTGATATATAAACCTAAACTTACCCCATACCCCAAAGTTTACATTGAAAATTTCAGTCATAGCTAAAACCAAATTCTACCATTTTTTTACCTAGACATATAACATCTGGCCATTTTTGCTATTAAATCTATTTTATTTGGTACAGAAACATGTCAGAAATATGAAATAGACTTTTAACAGAAAGAATATTCGTATTCTATGGCTGTAACTGGCATATTCTGTGGAGTACTGCAAAATCACAGCAGTGCAGACTCATATGTGTTTTTGTTAACTTTGTCCCATTGTAGGTCATCTGCTGCGCTTATTTTATTACATAACCATGTTTATTTGGTATCATTAAAAAGCTAATTACTATTGTTCTTAATGACATATTGTTATATGCCATATCTGATATAGTTTTCACGGAATATGACGAAAACTTACCCCATACCACAAAGTTTATATCGAAAATTACTTTCGTAGCTATCGTCAAATTCTACCAATTTTCTAGCTAGACATAACAAATAAGGCAATGCTTTATATGAAATCTTTTTATTTGGTACTGAGGAATGTCAGAAATATGAAATAGACTTTTAACAGAAAATATATTGGGACTCTACAGCTGTAACAGTCATATTTTGAAGGGTCTCGCAAAATCACAGTATTGCCAACTCGCTTGCTTTTTTGTTAAATCTGTCTTCTTATAAGTCATCTGCTGAGCTTGATTTTTGACATAACCTGACTTGTTAGGTATCAATAGAAAGGTAATTTACTAGTCTTTAAAATGACATATCGTAATATGCAATGTCTTGTTTAGGTTTCATGAAATAGGACCAAAACTTACCCATACCCCAAGGTTTACACAGCAAATTACTGCAAATCTGAAACTCTACCCTTTTTTACAATTTATTAACTTTATATACCAAAGGCAATGCTTGTATGCAATCTATGAAATCTGTTTTTGTTAAAAAAGTATGTCACAAATATGAAACTAACTTTTAACAGGAACATAATATGATTTTGTAGCCTTTTGGATCATATTTGGAAGGGTACCCAGGTATCAGGGCAAATTTGCCGAAACACATACATTTGCAATATATGGGTTCCCCCTCCTAAAATGATCCAAATGACTACTTAATTGTATCATCTTCCCGTTATAAGTTACTTTTATACTTGTGACATACTTTTGTAACAAATAAATCAGATTTTAAACAAGAATTGCCTTTTGTATTATGTGCAGCAAAAATGGTAGAATTTAAGATAAGCCGTAATTTGCGATTTGAACTTTTTGGGTATGGGTAAAGTTTGACCATATTCCAGGAAAACTATGAATGACATTGTATATGACAATATGTCATCTTAAAGAAAAATAAATTGCCTACTAATGATACCTCACAAGCCAGGTTTGTGTCACAAAATAAGTTCAGCAGATGACTTACAAGAAGAAGAATTTAACAAAAAAGGTGCCAGTTTGCGGTAATGCGATTTTGCATTTCCCTTCAAAATATGGCTGTTACAACCATACAGTCCAAATATATTTTTCTGTTAAAAGTCTATTTCACATTTCTGACATGACCCAGTACCATATACAACAGATTTAATACCGAAACAGAGCTATTTTTATCATGTCTAGCTAAAAATTCACGGAATTTGATCACGTTATCTATGACAGTACTTTCAATATAAACCTTGGGGTATGGGGTACGTTTTGGTCATATTCCATGAAAAATATACAAGATATTGCCTGTTACAATATGTCATTGTAAAAAATATTCAATTACCTTTTCAATGATACTAAACAAACCCAGTTATGATCAATAACAAGCTTAGTAGACGACTTATAAGATGACAGATTTAACAAAAACGCATGCGAATCAGGAATACTGAGATTTTGCTGTACCCTTAAAAATACAGCTGTTACAGCTATAGAATCCCAATATTTTTTCTGTTAAAAGTTCATTTCATATTTCTGATATGGCAAATACAAAATAAAACAGATTTCATACAAAAAATTGTCTAATTTTTTATGTCTGCTTAAAAATTGCTGGAATTTGACAGTAACTATGACAGTAGTTTTCGATGTAAATTTTGGGGTATGGGGTAAGTTTTGGTCATATTTCATAAAAATCTATACAAGATATTGCATGTTACAATATGTCATTTTAAAGACTAGTAAATAATCTTACTAATGATACCTAACAACTTACATTATATTCTATAAGAAGCTCAGCAGATGACTTAAAAGACGATAGATTCAACAAAAATGCACACAAGTCAGGAATACTGAGATTTCCTGTACCCTTCAAAATCTGACTGTTACAGCTGTAGATTCCCAATATTTTTTCTGTTAAAAGTCTATTTCATATTTCTGATATGTTCCTGTACCAAATCAAATAGATTTCATAGCAAAAACAGCCATATTTTTTGTGTCAAGCTAAAAAAATGGTAGAATTTGGTTTTAGCTATGACTGCATTTTTCAATGTAAACTTTGGGGTATGGGGTAAGTTTTGGTTACATATCATGAAAACTACACAAGATATTGCATGTTACAATATGTCATTCTAAAGATTAGTAAATTATCTTTCTAATGATACCTAACAAGCCAGGTTATATTCAAAAAACGAGCTCAGTAGATAACTTATAAGACGACAAATTTAACAAAAATGCATGCAAATCTGCAACACTGTGATTTTGCGGTACCCTTCAAAATATGACCGCAACAGCTGTATAGTCCTAATATTTTTTCTGTTAAAAGTCTATTTCATATTTCTGACATGTCTCTATACCAAATAAAATAGATTTCATAGCAAAAACAGCCAGATTTTTTGTGTCAAGCTAAGAAATGGTAGAATTTGGTTTTAGCTATGACTGAAATTTTCAATGTAAACTTTGGGTATGGGGTAAGTTTTGGTTATATATCATGAAAACTACACACGATATTGCATGTTACAATATGTCATTACAAAAAATAGTAAATTATCTTTCTCATGATACCTAACAAGTCTGGTTATATTCAAAAACAAGCTCAGCAGATAACTTATAAGAAGACAGTTTTAACAAAAATGCATGCAAATCAGCAACACTGTTATTTTGCGGTTCCCTTCAAAATATGACTGTTACAGCTGTAGATTCCCAATATTTTTTCTGTTAAAAGTCTATTTCATATTTCTGACATGTCCCTGTACCAAATAAAACAGATTTCATAGCAAAAACGGCCAGACTTTTTGTGTCAAGCCAAAAAAATGGTAGAATTTGGTTTTAGCTATGACTGAAATTTTCAATGTAAACTTTGGGGTATGGGGTACGTTTTGGTTATATATCATGAAAACTACACAAGATATTGCATGTAACAATATGTCATTCCAAAGATTAGTAAATTATCTTTCTAATGATACCTAACAAGCCAGGTTATATTCAAAAGCAAGCTCAGCAGATAACTTATAGGAAGACAAATTAAACAAAAATGCATGCAAATCTGCAACACTGTTACTTTGCGGTACCCTTCAAAATATGACTGTTACAGCTGTAGATTCCCAATATTTTTTCTGTTAAAAGTCTATTTCATATTTCTGACATGTCTCTATACCAAATAAAACAGATTTCATAGCAAAAACGGCCAGATTGTTTGTGTCAAGCTAAAAAAATGGTAGAATTTGGTTTTAGCTATGACTGAAATTTTCAATGTAAACTTAGGGGTATGGGGTAAGTTTTGGTTATATATCATGAAAACTACACACGATATTGCATGTTACAATATTTCATTCCAAAGATTAGTAAATTATCTTTCTAATGATACCTAACAAGCCAGGTTATATCCAAAAACAAGCTCAGCAGATAACTTATAAGAAGACAGTTTTAACAAAAATGCATGCAAATCTGCAACACTGTTATTTTGCGGTACCCTTCAAAATATGACTGTTACAGCTGTAGATTCCCAATATTTTTTCTGTTAAAAGTCTATTTCATATTTCTGACATGTCTCTGTATCAAATAAAACAGATTTCAGACAAAGCAATGCATATTTTATTATGCCTAGCTAAAAAATTGGTAGAATTTGAGTTTTACTGTAATTTGCAATGTTAAATTTTGGGGTAAGGGGTAAGTTTTGGTTATATTTGACAAAAACTGTAGAAGATATTGCATAGTGCAATATGTCATGTTAAAGAGGAATAAATTCCCTTTCTAATGATACCAAACAAGTGAGGTTATGTTAAAAAATGAGCTCAGCACATGACTTACAAGAAGAAAGATTTGACGAAAATGCATTTGGCTTGGAAAATCGTGATTTTGCGGTACCCTTCAAAACATGACCATAACAGCTATTGCGTCCCTATATTTTTCCTGTTAAAATTCCATTTCGTATTCTAGGGATCCCAAGGGTTCTGAAAAATACAGGTTTGTTATCCTGTGGGGGGGGGGGTGCACGTAGACCCCCTCTAGCCCACGGACTAATAGTGCTGGCGCTTGTGCTATTCAAGTGCATTTTAACTTTCCGGTTTATTTTGTGGTAGTAAGCTAGCCAAAAACAAAAACAAGCTCAGCAGACAATATACAAGAAGACAGGTTTAACAAAAACTCATGCGAGTTAGCAATATTGTGATTTTGTAGTATACTTCAAAAAATGACTGTTACAGCTATAACATCCCAATATTTTTTATGTTAAAAGATTATTTTATATTTCTAACATGTTTCAGTACCAAGTAAAACAGATTTAATACAAAACATTGCTGTTTTTATTGTGTTTAGAAAAAAACTCAGTAAAATTTGACGTTAGCTATGACAGTATCTTTGGATATACACTTTGGGGTATTGGGTAAGTTTTTGTCATATTTCCTGAATACTATAAAAGATATTGCATGTTACAATATGTAATTTTAAAGACTAATAAATTATATTTCTAATGATACTTAACAAATTAGATTATATTCAAAAACAGGCTCAGCAGATGACTTATAGGAAGACAGATTTAACAAAAATGCATGCAAATCTGCAACACTGTGATATTGCAGTAGCCTCCAAAATATGACTATTACAGGTGTAGTTTCCCAATATTTTTTCTGTTAAAAGTCTTTTTCCTATTTCTGACATGTCCCTCTACCAAATAAAACAGATTTAATATCAAAAATGGCCAGATTTTTTGTGTCTAGCTAAACAATTGGTAGAATTTGATTTAAGCTATGACTGCAATTTTCAATGTAAACTTTGGGGTATGGGGTAAGTTTTTGTCATATTTCATGAATACTATACAAGATATTGCATGTTACATCCAAAATATGACTGTTACATGTGTAGTTTCCCAATATTTTTTCTGTTAAAAGTCTATTTCATATTTCTGATATGTCCATGTACCAAATAAAACAAATTTAATACAAAGCATTGCATTTTTTATTATACCTAGCTAAAAAATTGGCCGAATTTGAGATTTACTGTAATTTGCAATATTAAACTTTGGGGTATTGGGTAAGTTTGTGTCATATTTCACAAAAATTTTAGAAGATATTGCATGTTACAATATGTCATCTTAAAGAAGAATAAATTTCCTTTCTAATGGTACCATACAAGTTGGGTTATGTTAAAAAATAAGCTCAGCAGATGACTTACAAGAAGATAGGTTTGACGAAAATGCAATTGGGTTGCAAAATCGTGATTTTGCGGTTCCCTTCAAAACATGAACATAACAGCTATTGCGTCCCAATAATTTTTCTGTTAAATTCCATTTTTTATCCTAGGGATCCCAAGGCGTCTGAAAAATACAGGTTTGTTATCCTGAGGGGTGCACGTAGACCCCCTCTAGCCCACGGACTATTGCATGGAGGTTGCAAGAGATCTCTTTCTACCTCCATGCCATGTTCAATGAATCTCATATACTCTGTTGGCTGAGTGTCGCTGATTGACTGGTGAATCGGAATGTCTGATCATTTCTAATTCTCGTAAACACAACCAAGCATCATGCTCTGTGTACCGCCATGCTCCTTGCGTCGAATGCCCCGAGGAAAGCCCAAGACCAAGAATTGCTGTCTTGTTACCCAAATTTGCCTTCATCCATCATTGTGCATGTGTTTAATGCACCAAAATTTCCGTATTAAATATTTGTCTTTATTGTCTTAACTCTGTAGACCGCGAAAGAAGATACGTTGCACAGCCGACTGCAGTGACCTCAGTGAACGAGGGCTGTGTGATCGACGCCTAGCGCCTGTCCTTTCTTCTACGATCAGCCCTGATCAGCGGTGATCTCACCTGATAGCAATACCACGATCATTGTTGTCGCTAGCTTACTAGCACAAAGTAAACCGGAAAATTTAAATGCACTTGAATAGCACAAGCGCCAGCACTATGCTTGTATTAGCTTAAGTCTTGCTAGGGTCCAGCCGCAAAAATGGCAGCTCACGGGCGGCCGTGCGCGGTCTTTTTCAAACGTGTTGCTGTGCAGCACCGGCCACTACAGGCCAGCGCTGCAAAGAAAACACGTCAGAAAAGCCAGCGCACGGCATATGGGCTACAATAATTGCACCTAGCCTGGGTCATTCTTAGCCCTGCCATGGTACCTTCTTAGCTCCATGGCCCTGCGTACGATACTGTGTTTTCCAAGCGCGGCGCGAGAGACCTACGCCTCCCGTCCAGCACCTTTGCCGGGAACGCACAGCATCGTAGGCTGCATTACTAAGGTTCCTCTATGGTCTTGTGAAACACACAAGCCCTGCTGTGTGCAGCAGTGTGAACACAACGTCTTTTATTTATATCCGCATGCGACCGACGTTATATGAACATTTGGAAGTCACTATCATGTTTCGAAAACGAGGATATGTATATATATATATATATATATATATATATATATATATATATATATATATATATATATATATATATATATATATATATATATATGTCCGAGTCCAATCTATGTGAAAACGAGACTGTCTATAAAATTTGCACTTGTATTACGTGTATATAAAATTTTGCAGTTGTATTACGATAGCGAGGCCCTATATATAAAATTTTGTTCAGCTCTATGAAAACGAGGGCTTTATATGTATACAACTTTTGAAAACGAGGTCCTATATATATAAAATTTGCAGCTGTATAAAAAAATGAAAACGTGGTTTAATGTAAATGTTTTCGAGACATAAGCATACAGTTGAAAACATTTACATACAACCTCCTTTTTTAACTGTTTATCTCGAAAGGGAGGCTCAATGTTACTTTTCGACCTTTATCCAAGTCCAGGCTCTATGTATGTATGTATGTATGTATGTATGTATGTATGTATGTATGTATGTATGTATGTATGTATGTATGTATGTGTGTGTGTGTGTGTGTGTGTGTGTGTGTGTGTGTATGTGTGTATGTATGTATGTATGTATGTATGTATGTATTCTAAATGTATGAATGAATACCCTATATGCGTATATGTATGCATACATATGTATGGCCAATGTATATATCTGTTTGTATGTGTGTTTGTTTTATATATATATATATATATATATTATATATATATATATATATATATATATATAATTCCTCTGTATAAACATTTCCTAGCTGTTTTATCTCTGAAATAAGGGTAATTGTGTAAATTATTTTTTTTTACATTTGGCGACTCGTACTCACTGACTTCATTTTTCAAAAGAAGATAAGGAGAACCTTCAGTACCGTCCTACACAGTTTTTGACTGGCAGAGTCAAATAGGAAAAGTCACGTGATCGGACTGTTCCTACTTATCAACTTCGCCTTGACAAATCGTACATGCAAACTTAGTCCCGTAAAAATTCGAGGTAAGTGTAGGACGAATTGAAATGTCTCTGGATAAATGAATGGCTGATCAGACTATAAGAGTCGACACATTATGCGAGAAAGACAACTGGCTAAAAGCATCATAACACTCCCAAAGGTGCCGCCTTACGCATACAAAGGCAGAGATTATGACGGGTATCAAAACGTGGAGTTGTGACGTCACAAAGGTGGCGCCCGACTCAAAACCACGCCAAACAAGCAGCTGACGACCAAGGCACCGGTCCCATAATCACCATACTTTATAGGAGGCGACATTTAGACGCACAACTGAAGCAGAAATTGATGAAATTGAAATTGATGTAGCGCCTACATATTTGTAAAAGGGCTGAAGTAAATGTATGCTGTTGTGGTTAGCACCAAAAGGCATAGTATTGAGGACTCTCGGCTAATGCTTATGCATCATACTTTTCGCAAAATGTGTTACCACTAACTAGCTGAGAATACACCGACGCCAACACTACAAATCCCCTTCTACCTATTTCAAAGACTAATCAAACTAAATGACTGTCTGGACAAGCTGAAATGTACAAAAAGCCACTTTGTTGAGAGGAGTAATATATAGTTTCACTTTACCATTATAAACAAGTTTTGCTGAAGCGGGACAGTCGTTGTGACCCCATCTGGTATAAACCGTTCCCTTCGACCCTTGAATCACTGAAAGAAAGCAATTGCACGTTTACACCCACGAACAAAATGCTTCATGAATACAGGAGGTACAATCAGACGGTTCGTGAATAACACAGAAATAAAATAAAGAGAAGATAAGCTAGATAAGAGTAACTGCAATAAGACTTGCAATTTAGCGTACACTTCATTGCCCATTTTAGTGGAATAGCTGCTGCAGCGACTTTATACATATATAACGGACTTTAGATGTCTTACGCAAGCGTCAGAGAGCGACATACAATTGAAATTTACAACAATATGCCACTTACATTTAACTCACGTGTTTGTGGGAACATATTCAGACATAATTAACCTTTTTGTGACATCCTGTAAATTGGCTTTTGCAGAAGAATGTAAATATATTGTGTTTCACATTATTTGCATCACGCAAAAATGTATTTTTTCTCTGATGTGACACAGTAGATTATTAGACTCACCTGTGGCTTGGCCGAGTATGAGGAATATCGCGGACAAAGATAAATTTTTAAGGAACATACTCAAACTGGAGACTTCAACAACAGGAAATCACTCGTTCAAGACTTGGCGATGATTTAGAAATACCACCTTAATAACATGGCTTTTTGGAAAGCCTTGTTTTTCCCTTTATCAGCTATTCAGAATACATATGATTAGGATGCATTGTTTCTCATGAGAAACTTTACAAAAGTATATCTTATCTTGGTTGATATTTCCATTATCATTGTAAATATTTCTTCGCGGATATTTGTCAGCGTGCCAAGGCACGATAACAGGATCACTGCATCCGATCATCAACATTCATTTTATGTCATTCTTACGTTTGTGTTCAATGCATCACAATGCAACAACACCCTTTAAAGCACCAACTAATAATGATTAAATTATCAAAACACATGCAACAGTCAATGGTCAAATTATGAAGTGAAATTCGCCCGGTTTATGCACGTTTAGGCGAATGCTTACAAAAGATACCGAAATAAGATAAGGATGTTGTGCGTGTCACTCACATGTGTAGCTTCACACCTGCTTTAACTGTTTGAATAGGAATTTATTTGATGACCTTTTCATAGCGAGAACGAGTCTTACATTGAAAACGTCTTACCAAAGACAAGACGGCAGTTTTGTGATTCCATGGTCCTCGCCTTTGAAACTGCACTTTTGAAACAATGTTTCGATATTTCGATATTTCTGATATTCATTTCTACACTAGTATTGAGCAGAGGAGAGCATCATGATAATCAAACAAAACAAGGTAAGAGAGAGAGAGAGAGAGAGAGAGAGAGAGAGAGAGAGAGAGAGAGAGAGAGAGAGAGAGAGAGAGAGAGAGAGAGATGGCATGTTACGTCTCTTGTAAATCTTGTGAAACATGCACATTTAAGATATGAAAATATTTCAAGTTTTCAATTTCAGAAAAAATCCTAATTCGAAATTATAAACTTCATTTGTAGAATCAACTGGGCAAAGTGGCGTAATATTCACGAGATGGGGCCATGACGACTGTCCGATATCAGCAAACCGCATTTATAAAGGTAAAACAGTGCCAATATCAATTTTGCTAATGGATTATGTCATTGAAATTTCATCCAATATATGAAGTTTTTCTCCTTGAAAGACTCCCAAACACTGTTCATTTGTTATTGAACATTGGAAAATACTGGTTAAATTTAATGTTGTGCCAATATATACTATTAATATAACATGTTGTAGTTATTCATTTTATTAAGCGTCAAAACGCAAAATGAGCTTTACCGTTGGTTTGTAATCATGTAAGCTGCAAGTGGAATAAACAGATGCGTAAAACCTCTTCGACCAAATAATATTTTCAGACAAACAGGGTGCACGTATGTCTTACAAGAACACTCCCTTTGTCGTTTAGTTTGTTGTCAAAAGATAGCATAACAATGCAATTTTCTCTTGCATTAATAGGCGTGATGGCATCCAAATATTTTAGCACTGTTGGAAGCTTCGTTAATATGTTCTGTCTACCAGACCAACCAATTTATGGCACTGTGACGAGCGGTTCACAGAACGAACGCGCTCGGTTATATGCCACTGAATACCGTGGAACCACAGGCCCTTTCATTGCGCAGGTTAATAATGACGTTCCCTGTGCCGTTTGTCTCGATGACTTCCATAACAATACCATACTGTATCCAGCACGTAGCGACTGTCCAGCCGGCTGGGAAGTCGAATATCATGGTTTTCTGATGTCAGCAGCACACACTGATCATGCAACTGAATATGTGTGTGTTGACACAAATGGAAAAGTTGTAACTGGTACAAGCAGTGCTGTAAACCAAGGGAGGATTCATCCAGTTGAGGCTACCTGCAATACCGGGTCAGCAATTATGTGTGCACCATACATTGATGGAAATGAACTATCATGTGCAGTTTGTGCTCGATAACAGCATTTCGATATGGTGAAACGTTGGTTTTCTTCCCGGCAAATACCTTGAGAAACTATGAAGTGTATTGTTATTTGAATATAAAATCTACTCAAATGAAATAAAAAAATAGTCAATAGTATTAACAGGTCGTTTGCATTACGTTCTTTTATGGGTGGTATGAGAGACGCATAAATAGATTTGGCACATATCACCTTAGAATTCACAGACAGATACTTGTTATGTCAATTAATTCTTTCGTCATGTCTTGAGATAGGAAGGAGACTTGATGTTAAATCATTTTAGACCTCTACATGTGTATATAGGTGTAGCTCTGGTAAGTTACCAGAAAGCCAGGCCTGAAATAATTAATTTGGTGCTATTTGACTGTAAACATTTTCTTTAAATGCAGTACATGTGCAAATGGCCAAAATTGCACGTCTTGGTGATTGCACTGTCAAAATATTCATAATATACAAAGGAAGTATTCTGAAAAGAGGTATTAAACTATTACGTAGGTTATCCTAGAAACAGAGCCCCATATTTCAAGTAACGTTGTCCAATCGATAGGAATAAAAAAATATAAAGACCTGCGTTCAGGATGACTGACCGATGCTTTGACCAACTAAAATCAATGCATATAAAGGCAAAAGAACTCTGGGATTGCCTGACTGTTTGAAAGAGGCCCCTCACCTGACAACTGTCTCCTTCCAACTCATAATAATTTTGAAGTCCCTTATCCCAATTCAAAAAAATGTCTTCTGTTAACACCAATAATGGTGCACAATTAAATATCATAGAACATTATTACTTTTCTTTGTAAGGAAAACTGACCAAAGGCAAACAAATGAAGCATTGTTAAGGTTTAAGAGAATCCAATATGGCCTCCAGATCACATGACTAATTGAAATTTCAAGAATTTGGTGCACCCCCCTCATTCGCCCTTATCACTGTGTCGAGCTTCAGCTGTTAAAGTGTACATGCTGGCAAAGAATTGACGGAAGAAGAGGAAGAAGACAGAAACACCTCAATGAAACCGCTAGGGCCCAAGCCTGTAGGCTTTGGTCGCTAAGTATACAACTTCTCTCCATGTTTGATGAAAGTATACAAAATTATATCAAACATGGTATTTCAATACATAATTCTCTGAAATATTGTATATAGAAGGCAATGAGAGACAAAATGGTGACTAGTCTGCTGGTCGGTAAGGATGGCAGGGAGGGGACACCCCATCCTGAGGTAGACCATTGTATAATGATGATAATTTTGCAGTTAAGCAAATTTACAAAGCATATAAATTTGTAGAGTATGTACAATTAAATATTATTCCTAATGTTTTTCTTCGTTAAACGGAGAAAAAGAATGAGTGACGTAATGACCGTGTCACCTCGAGTCGAAGACGAGTGGTGACACACGGCCAGAAAGGGTAATAAACGGTTGCTATAGCCCGGATAAAGACTAGATTATAGGTGTTTTATAACACGCCACACGCTCGTTGTATTGTGTTATGGTTTTTGATGTGTTTTGATATTATGCAGCGCAAAAATCCATAATGATAAGTTTACTTGGTGACTTCTCCAAAGCGGTAGCAGTAGTACCACTTTCTTCCAAAAATATGGAAAATCTTGCAGTTTTAGAGAGATTTGAAAGTGTCGGTTGATGAACGCCCGGGATGATCCTCTGTTTTCCCTTCACGGAAAGTATTCTGGAGAATGACAACATGGAATGAGCATGTTGCGTGTTATAAAACAAGATATTAGCTTTATGTATCTCGAATTTAAAAATAATTGTACTATAATTCGCGGCAAAACAACTCGGTTCCACATGAATACGTTCTGCAGCCGTCTACCTAAATAGAACGCTTGCCAATTAGACATCAAAAGCTGTAGAAAATATAAAGTGTTACCCAAAGATGTTTGTAGAGAATCAGTAATATCATCTAGGTTATCAGGTAGCAAAATTGTGTTATCTACAACTATTTAAAGTTGACGACAATCAGTAAGATTGACCAGGTGGTGAAATCCACACGAAATAACTTAGGAACGACAACCGGTAAAACACACTTTGCGAAGTTGTGCGCATGATCACCATACCTGCAACACGTGACAATAAATTAGCCTCAGGTTAACAAGCTTAGTCTTGCGAAACCAAAATCCTCCTTTTAGCATTCAAGAATTACGTTTGTCTCAGTTTTCCTCGACGAGCACCATGTTTCGTGTCATCATTCTAGCAAGCGTTTTTGTCACACTCGCTCTGTGTGAAAACTTTGAAGGACAAGGTAAGAAGGGAGATTACTTTTTTTAAGACTATCGTGTTCCTAGCCATTTTCCGTAGAAAGGCTGTCCGCCACGGTGACCTGAACCCAACTTAAACTTGACGATTTCAACGTAAACGACAAGGTCTGAAGGTTAACTTTTGGTCTTTTTGATATCTCTTGTCTGGCTTTGCTTTTCCCTTTAGCAACCGGGGATTATGGCGTAGTGTTCACCAGATGGGGTCATAATGATTGTCCAGTATCGACAACGAAAGTGTACTCTGGTAAGGTAATATTCTTGTGTCTATTAATGAAGTGATGTGAGACGCCAGACATGTATTATAACCTTTGATGAAAGACGTGTTTTGTTTTGGTCAACATGTTATAAAATATGTTAAAATTCCAGGAGTTATGTCCTTCTTTGACTACTTTATATTTTATGTAATGGTATATTTAAGCAATAAAGCACAATCAGCGACGGTATACCACGAGATTTGGCCAGTTCACGACATATATGCACGAGCGAAAGCGATTGCATATAGGAAGTGAACTGGTCAAAAACTAGTGGTGTAACGTCGCTTGGTGTGATTTATTGCTTTTATATCATGATAGTGTATTGAAATTCTGGCATGGAACGTCAACAAAGGACTTTTGCTCTTGCCGAGATCTCGCGCGTGTGCCAGCCGTGATATACCGTCAATATACCATGGTTCTTTTCTCGTCTCGACCAATCAGATCGCTGTATTTGCGCAATCAATATACTTGTATGACATATTTCGCCAATAGGCGGATCTCACGGAATAGAGAATTCACTTTGGGCATGAGGGAGCGTGTCGGAGAGGGTTGTTTTTCGATTGCGCGCTGAATAGTTGTCAAGTTGGAGCGTTCACAAGTTGAACACTGGCCGAATATTGATGTATATCATACAATGCGAAAGTAACAGGAAAGTTGGCGGATGGGGTTATTGTGACAAAGACTTAGACACATATAATATATTTGAATGTTCTGAAACAATTTTATTGGACAAAATAAACTAAATATTACAGCAAATATTGAAAGTCATTTAAATGTATGTTAAAGTTTGTTATGCAGATTACAAGTATATGTTACATATGGTTTACGGGCTAGAGAGTCGGAAGCCATATATTTGCACATGTTAGGAGGGCAATAATATCCTATCTCAAGGGCATACAACTCGTTTAATAAGGCAATAATAACATATCTAAATAGCCTTGAAATGCCAATGTGTTCTGTTATTCCGTTTCTTCACGGGAATTCTGACATCAATTGATGTAAACCGAAAGTTAATGAACAAACATGAACTTCTACCGCAAGAGGCACAATGATATTTCGCAAGTAATTTCCAGCCTTTTGATTGTTTATCATTTCCACCATTGCAAACTCTGACGTCACAGATACACGTAGCACTATAACATTATCGATAGGGTGATGTCAATTGGAGAAGACAAACTCGACCATAGAGCTTTAAAGATCGGTTCTCGCTACCATAAATAGCTTTTGTCTTGCGCTAGGGGTAAACTACATGATATTGAAATGATTTGTGGATAAATGCTTACTTCTCACCATAGTAAGAGTTTGAGATTGTGATCTTAAAGGTACTTTTAAGATGAATGCAATCGCTGTCATGGCAAACAGTTCTTTTTATTCGTGATACTATCTAAACTTATGCGTCTCTTCATTTATTTGGGCAGCCTAAACCTTTACTCTTGTATCTCATGTGTTTTACCTGTAAAAATCCGCCATATTTAAATATTTCGGGTTCGTTCGAAGGTTTTCTTTGAATAAAATAGCGTATGTCAGTGTGAAGGTCGGGCAAAGTATTGATTTTTCCCTGTTCCTATTGCCGTTTGATTTTATTGCTGTGGTTCTGCAGCGCAGCATACCAACCTCGTTGCATTTGCAAATTGGACAGTAACATTCAGCTGTTTTTCTTTTGAAAGTTCATTTTTAATCTAGTTTTCAGAAGTTCTCCCTGATATGGACGGAAACGACAGAAGTCACGCTTTTGAATGACAAGTTTCATAAAATGCTTGATTTTGATTGTAATATTTCACTGATACCTAATCCAAGAATACTTAAAGGTTATTACCCAATATCGCCTGTTCCTGTGTCGTATAAGCATGAGTTTCATTTGTGCTGCGAATGCTGATACGACACAAGGAACGTGCGATATTGAGTATTATATCATACCAGTATATTGAATGCGCAAATGCAGCGATCTGATTGGTTGAGACGCTAAAAGAACCGTGGTATATTGGCAAAATACCACGGCTGGCATACGCGCGAGCTCTTAGCTTGAGCAAAAATCCGTTTTTTGACGTTTCACGCCATAATTTCAATATACTGTTATGATATAAGGGACTGGATGTAAATCAGCAGGGGGCCGGGGGCATTTCGCAAGACAGTGGCCAAAATATCATGACCCTCCCCCGAAATTTAGTCCAAAAATTTATGACCCTCCCCCACAATAAGGTTGAAAAGTTTGTGACCCTCCCCCAGTTTCAAAAAAATAGAATATTACAAATTGATCAAATCTTCGACATTCAAAAATTGAGGTAGGGATTTACAACAAAGAGCAATATAGATGGACACCGACAAAGGATGCCTACAATTTTTTATTTGCTTCTGCTCGTGACAAGAACAAGTCTAGATTTGGATGTCAGCCTTATACCCAAGAATACTTTCAATGACTCGGTTTCAGTCACATTTGACCAGCACGGGTAAAACTAATCTTGTAGAAAAAAGTCTGGATAATTCTATGCAACAGATTTTTCAGTACCTTTCTCTGCCTACACAATATGCATTTTAAAACTTTCTTCATGGCCTATTTCACATTATACTTGACCTGTATTATGATATAAGATGCATGTATTGATCTAAAGATTATATTTGTTTAGTTTGTGCACAGATTACTCCAAAAAGGATAATTCGTAATACTTGTGTGTTTATTCACTGTATAAATTACACACATTAAACCTCAACAAATATTATATATCCTGCCATCACAACACAAATGAACACTATCCACTACAAAGATAGTACCCACGTGGTAAAGCCAATATAAACTTTAAAATGCCACAAGTAGCCATACCAATCAGGTGACTGTATCTAAATATTTAAGTATACTAAAATCTTGTGGTAATGTCCAGCAGTGTTTTTGTTAAGGGCGGTACCTAGGTAAATGTTACCGAGGTTCCTCAATCATTTTACCAGTGATAGCCTTTGCATATCAGTGCAGTCATACTAGCGGACAACAAAAATTTTACCAGGGTTTCCAAATCATTTACCAATGATCCCCAACCTTAGTAAAACACTGTCAAGTGTTTATTAACAAAACACACCGAATGTACAATGTACAACCAGAATGCCACGAGTCATTCCCTTTAATATGGTGGGTCAGCTGAGGAACAATAGATTGGATTTGCTATAAACTTAATGGCGATAAGAATAGCAACAAGAGAGACAATCCTGTTTAAGATAATGGTGAGGAACAGATACACAGAGAGTTGGGAATGAGCATTTAATGGAAAGTAAGAAGTAGTGTGCGAGTAATGTCATGTGAGCGTATTGTCTTTACAAACAATTTGTTTTCAACTTTTTGTGCACCGACAACTTGCCCGAAAATTGTGAAACCCCCCCCCCTCACTGGAGATCAAATTCCTCCACGAACCCCCCGGCCCTCCCCCTGCTAATTTACGTCCAGTCCCTAAGAGCAATAAATCACACCAAGCGACGGTATACCACTCGATTTTGACCAGTTCACTTCATATATGCACTCGCTATCGCTCGTGCATATATGTCGTTACCTGCTCAAAATCTCGTGGTATACCATCGCTCGGTGTGCTTTATTGCTTATATAACCGATTTATCATATACCCATGCCCATAATTTTACTAATAGTACGAAAAACATCAAATTTTGAGGCTTTACTTTATAACGCCTTGCGTATAAATATCGGAATGTTTATGTGAACGGGCTTCATTCATAAAGTATACGACGAGGTCAACATCATGCGCGACATCGCTGCAAGTCGTCGATATCTCAATGTAACCCAAGAAGGAAGACACCAGGATTCAAAAATCGTCATACAGGAGGAACATTTTAAGGTGCAATATGTTATTACAATTGTAACCGATGAAAAACTTCAAATGTATCCTGCTTTAGATCGCGCTCGATCGTCGTGCGGCACGGAGTTCGCGCGGAGAGGGGCCTGAGAGTTGCCATGTCAACAGTCTTCGCGGGCGCGACATCGCTGTCTCGCCACGCGCTCACTACCTCTTCGGGGGTAGACCGTGCACAGTACCGGCGTCGTGCGAACGGCAGAATGTTTGCTAGAGCTTGGCCAAAAAGATACGACAACATTATGAAAATATTACAAGACTCAACATGTTATTTCAGTATTTGACAACCAGAAATACCCGTGTTCCTCGAAGCCGTTCCATTTTTTACGTCGGCGACATCGCTTCGCAGGCCGGGAGCGGCAGCCATTTTGCTTGTTTATGTTGTTTACCAACAAACTGCTTATCTGGTTCAGGAGAATTCCAAAACGGATGACGTTTATCGTGCATATCTCGACGTTTACCGTGAAATATCACGGCTGATATCACTAGGATGAAGCAATATGGACATGGGTATATGATAAAATAAAAATATAAAGCTACATAAAATTTTCATCCAATATTTGGGAACTTCTTGTACTCTAACATGTTTTCCTTACACAGTAATCCTTAAAATTTTAGCCATGCAAGTTCTATGCTTTGTGTATGGCATGTTATTTATATATGCTACTAAATTTTGACATTTATGAAGATTATAGCAATTTGAAAAATTGGTGTGAGTCCGGTACCGATGATCTGTGCATCATATTTTAGGTATAATGGCTGGGAGTCGTCACAGCCATGCTGGAAATGGCTATAATTATCTGTGTCTACCAGGAGTGCCAACGTATGACAGTGGTAGAGTCCAACCTGGTGTACAGGCCGACAGAGGATATCTTCACCACACACAGTACTACACTCCGAGTGGGCCATTCGAAGATAAACGCTTCCAAGATGTGCCCTGTGCAGTTTGCTTGGACGAATCACATAACAATGTCCTATTATACCCAGCCAGAAATGACTGTCCAGGTGGCTGGGATGTGGAATACCATGGTTACCTGATGTCTCCAAGGTATTCAACCGACCGTGTGATGCAGCATGTCTGTGTTGATATTGAGGGCAGAGTAATGCCAGGCACTTCAACAGATGTCGCAGGCCAACATCTATACCCTGTTGAAGTAATTTGTTCAAATGGTAATTCCATACCCTGTTTGCCTTACGTAGACGGCTATGAATTAACATGTGCCGTTTGTGCAATTTAAGTGATTTGAGATGAAACAACTAAAATTCTGAATCGATAATACCAATAAAATATCTCACTTTGCCTGAATTTTTTACTTTATGAGTGTTTGCCTTGCTAAATAAATGTCATAAACGTACAATTGAATTATAATTCCTCCCAAGTTAAACAATTCTGTATGGCTGCAAATTGATAAAGTCAGACTCAATATACTTCACCAACAGGGACTCGTTTATTGTGGAAAAAATAATCCCCTCATTTTATCATCACGGTTCATCGACAATCACACGTTGAATCGAGAGCACAGATGAGTTTTCTGCTTGATCTATTTCAGTGTATATTCAGATTACAGCGGCAGATAGTTTTACTATCTGGATGATAATGTACAGGAGGGTGACAGCATATATGCGTTGGCCTAGGGCCTTCTAGTCACCTTAATATTTGTCTATAGCACCTTACCGCAGGCCGAGTGAAACGCACCGAGAGTAACCAGTGTTACTTCATACACCTCATTCATTTAATACACGCAACAATTGTCTCAGTCGCTGACAATACAGTTGTCTTCGTTTTACGTGTTCAACAACGTACACAAGCGCACATTATGCTTTTCATTACATCAAGGTGATATTTGCCGTTGTCACTCGGTCGGATAACACTTCCAAACTTGCTCATCGCCCATTGTCCGAAATTTTACATTGACAAGACAATCGAAGTCGCAGGAACAGAAATGTGGATATTTTTTCAGGGATGAGTTGCCTTTCCCCATTATTTATGTATAAAAAGAACAAGAAAACAGATAAAACTATAAACATCTGGTCACAGAAGATGCACTTTATTTGTTTTTCCACGTTTCGGTGGCCCTTTTATCAAACACTATGGCTCGTGTAAACACTGTCATATTGCTATCACCCCTCGGCGGAACAAAACATCTGTCACCGCGAAGTTAGCTTTTCATCACGCGCTGTTTGGCCAACCACGCTCTGAACTGTTCTGTCCGAAGTTGGAAAAGAACGGTAACAGGAACTTAAACCTTTCCGTCAATCAGAAGTGAGGGTTGTGTGACATTATAAAGCACCAGAGGAAGTCAAATGCAATTTTAGCGCCTATCCGATGACCACAAAATATAACAGTATTCAATAATCATGGAAGTCATTGTTTAAAAAGTTGACAATGGCGCCATGGGTTATATTTATTGTTGGCATCTAAAATGTTTTACTTTTATGCCACAAAACTGAGGAAAAAGCCAAATTCATTGATGCTAAACACCACGGTGACCTTGTCCCCAAAACTGTGTCAACGCATACGACCTATTTTACCTGCGTGTTCTCATTGCCGCTTGGAAATAATTGAATTCGTCTTGAATCCCATCACTTAAACGATCATTTTCTCTGTAATCCTGTTGGTTGCACACTGCATTGGAATAATCCTCGTATCACAAATATTCCTCAACGAAATGGCCGATATAATATCCATAACTGTGCCAGGACAGCTAACCCTAACAGAAGACGTGTATTCCACGGTCTGGGCATTAACCTTCACAAGCTGTAAGTGGCAATGAAGGTTGGCGTTCGTCAATATGCTTCGGTCGTCTTACAGGCTCTAGGTCATATTGGTGGCGCTATTATTAGTGGAGCTAGATGCGGTCTGCTGGACAAGGGGACCTTCGCGCTAGTCTAAAACGCTTTACCATCTCGTTTCACTTTTTTGTATAGTGTAGTTTATCAGGGTACAATGGGAAATGAAAAACTACGAAAGTCTCTCTCTCTCTCTCTCTCTCTCTCTCTCTCTCTCTCTCTCTCTCTCTCATTGTTTTGTAAAGGTCAGAAATTTTTAGCGACTCATTTAAATTTGCTAATTCATCATGGTGAAAATGAATATTGTCTCAGTATACGTAATGTCTTAAACTCCTTCGTTTTTAGACTTCTGTCGAACGCTAGTACTGTGAATACCACTCCTATATGTATTGCAAAACCTTTTGACGACGCAATATAAAATGAGACTTGTAGAAAACTTCTATAAACCTTCTGCTCATCTTCTAAATTTTGCTTGCTCTGTCAAACCGTAACGATATCGGTGTTTGGTTAATGATGCTAATAGAAGTTTTCCATAAGTCATCGATGTAAAAATTTCTTTTTTTTTCTTCAGTCGCAGGAAATATAAAACAAACTTAACGTGAATACTGTTTTCGGGGATAAGTTGCCCATAGGCCTACCTATTATTTTACAGATGAACAAGAAAACAAACAAAATTTTACACGGTTACAGAAGGAAATTATACTTTAACGGACTGGTCAGTTTCTTCGGCCGGGGGGGGGGGGACGGTGGATTCATGGGGGGTCCACCCTGTTTTTGACTTTGGTGATAGGGGGGGGGGGTTCACCATGTTTTTGAAATGCCTAATAGGGGGGTCAGTGTGTTTTTGAATTTCGACACAGGCTCAATATTGCCTAAAATGCATCGTGTCAGCCACAAATTTCATCCAGTTGCATTTTTCGGCGCGCCCTTCGGGAGCATAACTTTAATAATCAGACATATTTTTCAGCACGCCCAACTTTAACATATCAGGCATACATATATCAGAGATATATGTATGTTCAATATTTTTCAGCCTGCTCTTCGAGCGCATTACTTTAATATATCAGGCATTTTTCAGCACATCCTTCCTGTGCATTACTTTAATATACAAGACATATATATCAGAGATATCAGGATGTTCAATATTTTTATCCGCGCCCTTCGGGCGCCATACTTTAATATATCAGAGATATATGCCAGAGATATCTTGATGTTTGCTAAGTGAAAGTGTACGATTATGAAATCTGCACTTCATATGAAAAGCGAGACAAATTCCTGATACTTTTCTGTTCTCTCTATGAGAATTCAGTATGAGAAAGCAACATGCACAAATATCAATGTTACAAAAGAAGGTTATCTCAGACTCGACACACATAAGATTTGGCCAAAATGCCTCTCTATGGCTCCTCACAGTTGTCGCGTGCGGAGGGGGGGGGGGTCACCCTGTTTTCAAAATTTGGAATGGGGGGGGGGGTCAGCCACTTTTTGACGTCGGCAAAAAATAATCCACCGCCCCCCCCCCCAGGCCGAAGAAACTGACCAGTCCCTAAAATGTAAACAGCTAGTTACATATCTCATTGTCCAATTTGATCGCCCTATTACAGCTCACTGCCGGTATAGTACAAACATCATATCCAACACTATCGGCAACGTAGCATCTGTGTTTTTGACCTTGAAGTTGACTTTCACTTTCAGGAAGCACCGTGAGACAATGGTTAGGGTACCGGACTCACTATCAAAGGATGGTGAGTTCGAAACTCGGTAGGTACAGAGTAATGGATTCACTGTCAGGGATGGTAAGTTTGAGACTCCAGCACGGTGTTGTGCCCTTAACACGGTTCGGATAATAGGATGGTGAAGTGATGTCGATATAATATGCAAATGTAACCTCATCTTCTTTTCTTTTTAACGATGCGACTCAGGTTCAAAGGTCAATTTTAGCAATTGTTTTTTTTTTTTCAAATTTCGAGCCCCTCACACGTGGCCTTTCTTTTGGCGAAAAGTGTTGGGTGACATCGTACCGGGAAAATCCTGAAATATTACTAAAATGGCAAACTATCAGCTACACCGCGTGCCATTATTTCCCTTTTGTCCTGACGGTCACGGATTACCGACCACGATATCTTTGATAAACACGCAGAGATTATCAGTCCGGGTTATGTCCATAGAGAGGATATTACGATTGACCAATCAGCGAACCTGGCGCCGCCAACGTCATGAATAATTAACCAAACAATCCTTGGCTCGCAGATTGTAATGAGTTCGGAACTTTCGGCCAGATTTCACCCTTTATTTTTAGCAGTCGGAAGTTTTTAGATGTAAATGTTACGCACAATGTTCAGTACGGTCGAGATTGCGACTGACACTGGTGGTTATTACATCGAAAATTACTTCTTTGGATGGTTTTCCTGGCCAGGTACCGCTCTTAGAAACCAGGATTTGACCCTTGTAAATTTCCAGCAAGTTATTTGTCGCCAAATATCGCCTATTTTTGATCAAATTTAATTTAACCTTTCCATCTGGTAGCATGGAGAATGTTTCAAGCTTTGCAACGATGGGTCAACTGTTCTTGTCAATGATCGGAGCACGACGTTTTCGATCACCACGCATTTCTCGGTACGATTGACCCTTCGCTCAGAAAATCGCGCGCAGAATCAATCGCCGAGAAGTTAACCAGAAGCTGGTAAAGAGTACGAAAAACGTCCAATAACTCGTTGTCTAACAGTTCGAGCCGTTGTCTTCTTAGATGTAGGTATTTTAGTGGTATTTTAACCGTGAATTGGCAGATTACATTGTTCTCGGTAAAATGATGGACATTAACCTACGCACAAGAAGACAACGGAGGGCTTGAGTAACCGGTCAAATAGAAGTGAACCAGAGTCTTGACGAATACCAAATGTGAACAGTGTCGTGGAAAATTGATTTTTCTTTGCTACCTGTAACTAACACCTGCATGCCCCATTAGCATCTTGTTTACTAGCTTACAAAACCCCCCCCCCCCCCCCGGTTTGGCTCCTTGTCGGTCCCCGCGAACAGCGCCACCAACATACAACTGCAGGAACAGGTGAACTATTGCGTTTCGGTAGAGTACGTGTATAGGACATATATTCAAAATTGAGCATTTCAACGCAAACTTATAAACGTCACAGCATGGACAACGGAACAAAATCTTGTCAACCTTCGGATCCCCTTCTAAAGATGCAATGATTCACACTTGAACAGACTTTGTTCGAACATTTTATGCTTGCTTCCTGTCATTTCATCATGGATTTGACCTCCACGTATTTGCAGGCCTTGTAGATGTATGATTCTGAGCACACACGTATCAAGAACACTTAAATTCAGTAGACATAGGGATGTAAACTGGCTGGTTACTCTCACAGGTCAAATAAACCTACCTCCGTAATCCAACATTTAGACATTCAAATTTAAAGTAAGCGTTGCTGCGTGACGAACGCCCCAGTCGTTAGGCGAAAGCTCAGGGGTCGAAGTTTAGGTTGGTTTTGGATTAAGAGCTTTGCACATACCAACGTCGCCATACAAGATACTGTACTGCCACCCCCGGGTACTGCCATAATCGTTTGCGTTCAACAGTCGGTGGTTGCCGAGATTTGTTGGGATAGAAATGAAGTGTTGATGGGAGATATCAACGGTAAAAGCAGCAATATTTCCTTTAAGGCAGTAGACGAGACTGAAAGTTTTAATCCTTTTCTCAAATTCCGCCAAGGAATATTAAAACCATTGTCTCTTCACAATAAAAATCAAAACTTGCGGTTGATCATAGGAGTCGACATATATGGTACTCTACGGCCCCTTCAGATAAATATTTGGATATTTCAACAGCAACTTTGAATATAGCTGGTAGACTTTGCACAGAAAGTTGAAACCCACCGTGCAGGGCGGGAATGTATCGAGCGAATGACATAGTTTAATAAAACTGACCACCTAAGTTATTGCTTATAATGCAAAGTGTTCTCTACGGCGTTCCGGCTGGCAAATATAAAGGTGGGCCAATTTACGTAACAATATATAATTTGCATATTCTTTTGTCGCCAAAATGAGCGACGACAGTGTACCCCACTTTGAGACCGAAGTCAAAGGAGTGAATCATAGGTCAAGTTCAAGTTGTAAAGCTATCATGCTCCTCGACAGTGAAAGACTTGACCTCTTGTTTAAACTTTCCTCAAGGCATCTTTCAACCATACTCTCTTTTCCAATCAAGAATAAAAATAGGGGGTCACCTTGCAAATTTTGGTACTAGGGAGACAGATTACCCAAGATTTACCGATATTTGAAATTCAAAATGGCCGCCATCAGTGTGTTAACTCCTTAGAGAAAATAAAATTTTCGATTTTCGACAAACTAAGACGGTGAAAGTTTTTCTTGGTCAAAGAGCTTTAAAATGAGCCCCAACATGCGACAAATGGTATATCATAAAAGAATTGTAAACGTTTGAGAGTCCAAATATCTGCTGAGTCCCTGAGACACATTCTTCCTTAATTAAATTTCATTGAATGAGTAAAACACATAGAAGGTGAAACTGTAAAGAGTCTGTCGAAAAAATACCCTGGTTTTATTCATAATGACAAAATTAGATGTAGTGAAAGTTAAGTGACGAAAAGATAAATCTGACAATAATTTTAGGTCTCGAATGGATCTTTCACTATGAAATATGGGGTCAAGTTAGAACGCCGAAATAATATTGCTTGGCGACATGACTTTGTAAGGGAATGGTCTCCACTATAGGTGCTTTTCAGGATTTGAAAGTCAGTGTTTGTAACTTCACGTGCATGACAACCAAATCTATGAGGGCATTACACGTCTTTACTGTCTCGCTGTCTCTTTGTGGCAAGCCTTTGTTCTTTTGTATGGGTTCCACCATGGTGACCTTATAAACAAGGTCAGTTACCGGTAGTATAGGTGAACTGCTGAGCTAAAAGTCGATATCTTACAGCAGCCCCGGCGCTCTCGAAAATTCAGACGCAAATGGAAGCTTACAACCTTTAAGTGTTCATACTTGCATGGAACCTTCTGACTCGAATGGATAACAGACAAAAGGTTTAAGATAATGTCCCGTTGTCCTCATTTTGGTGAGAATTGTCAAACAGTTGTGGTGACGACGAGAACGAGAGTTCAAGATTGCAAGTCTGAGATTGTAACAAGCATATATATATATATATATATATATATATATATATATATATATATAGAGAGAGAGAGAGAGAGAGAGAGAGAGAGAGAGAGAGAGAGAGAATTCTCTTTCGCAAAGACATTTATCACATGTCTCATATATTGAAGTCGCGCACTCCATAGGTAACCCTTTGATGGCGTCCCTGGCCGTACAGTTATCATTTGACTGAAAGTAAAAGGAAAGTATTTTCAACTTGACAATTTTGGGATTTAATAGTTTTCAAATTACATGTTTTATATAGGAAAATTGGGTTTTAGTAAAGTGCGCATGAAAAATAGATAAGCCGCATAACAGTAATTGAAATATATGATCCAGTCGACGATGAAAATTGCTGTATTTTTAACGGATTTTCGTCTGACATTTAAATAAAGCATATGATTGCCATTTGCAAATAAACACAAATATCTGAAGTGAAAACTATATAAGAGAGGCACGTTATAAAATTTATAGCCAAAAACAAGTGACTATGTGCCCTCGAGGCAGGAAACCGTTTGCCCTCGAGCTCCTTACGTCGGGCAAATGGTCACCTACCTTTGGGCACATTGTCCCTTGTTTTGGCTATAATATAGGCCTAACTGTAAAGACACAAATCAAAGCCTCAAAGGCGCAACAGCGTTTTTAAAGAAATATGTTGGCGGGTGAAAGCCTCTGTTTGTGACTGTGCAAGCATGACTGTCAAATCTCTGTGGGCATAATACTTATATTGTCGACTGTCGTCCGTTATCATTATCGGATTTTTGTGCTCTTTATTCTATAGTCTATTTCTTATTGTTGTTTGGGTGAACATCGTTGCTTAAGGTAGAACGCACCTTGGGGACAGACATTCGAACTCTAAAACTTTTACAATTCTCTTCTGATATACCACGTGTGGAGTTCATTTTAAAGCTTTGGAGTAAGAAAAATTTTCACCGGCTTACATTTTCTAAATTCAAATTTTTTAATTTTTCTCCATAGAGTTAGCACCGGGATGGCGGCCATTTTGAATTTCAAATATTGGTAAATCTTGGGTTATTTGTTTCTCTACTACCAAAATTTGCACGGTGACCCCCGATTTTTATTCTTGATTTTGAAAGACAATGGTTGAAAGATTCGTTAAACAAAGTTTAAGCAAAAGTTTAAGTCTTTCACTTTCGAGGCGCATACTACCTTAAATGAGAACTGTAACCGGTCATGTGCATGCACTTTTCGACACCAGCTCCGGGACTCGTCGTCACCACCCTTGTTTTGACAATTCACACCAAAATGTAGGCAAATGACGTCTAGCAACGTATTGTTAATCATTTTCATAGTATTTTTAGAGTCAGGTAAAAAGCACACCGAGGCACTGGGATATCATAATGCATGCTATGTCTGTATTGATATTCTCCTATTAGATACGACTGGTAGGAAGCCGTACTTAAAACCTATTCAAGTTAAAATATGAATAAAATGTTTGCTGTAACTGGAGCAGCCTGGCGTACGCGGTAAAACTGTTGACGAAGCAGATCTTATGACACTCTGAAACGTTTTTTTATAACCGTGGTCAAGTTTTTGTAGTTTGTTTTCGTGTTTTGGCTATTGCACTTTAGCACACCGGTACGGTTTAAAAGAAAAAAAAACAACAGCAAATCGCATCCGCACATCTGGTCACTCTGCATCTGCGAGGGCTGGCTCAATCACTGCCGTACTTTGAGCTTGGACCGATTTTGACGGGCCCATTAACTTTTGTGAAGGGCGGAGGTTATTTTCACAGCACGAAAAATACCGACGGTAAGCTTACACCCTCCAGCCTATGTTTTACTTCTGCCGTAGTACTCAACTTAAATGCAAACGTCCTTCACATTGTGAAAACCTGTGTCGACATCTTTACGGTTCGGACGTGCCCTTCTCAAAACCACTAAGCTGTCAAGGGCGAAGCCATATTTCAGTAGGGGTGATGACAATCAAATAGTATCGACTACCCTCCGATGAAAAACTGACCAATCACAGACCGGCATTATGTATGCAAATAAATTCTAGTATTCATTCAGCCTTTGTAATGATAGCCACGTCGTCGTCAATGCCGTGTATAAGTTTTGTTGCTAAGGTTTGACCAAAGCCTATACACAGTGCCACCTCCAAAGCTACCGACAAGTCCCTCCCGAACGAAATAATGCCTGAAGTGAGGTGAGTCTAGCCAGAACTGTTGATAATTATTCTTTGTACTAGAATTTCCACATATGTTAAGCTAAAAAGGCGCCTCCACGACGATTTTTAGACATCACACGAATACCTTTTTTCTTTTTTCTGCTTGCTGCTTGTCTATTCGTTTCAAAGTCTATACAGTAAGGGCATTGGAGAGTTATGGTCATATTTTTGATTCTTTTTGTGAAAAAATCCAAAAATTGAATTTTCCCACAGGGGATGAGCGGGTTAAAATTCCGATGTTTGCAAAGTGATTCAAGGTTCCAAGACAAGAAATTGACCTTTTTAATCTAACATTTCTCTGCTGGTTAATAAGCTTAGAACCCCCGTAAATTGTACATTTTCTTAAAGCCTAGATATAGGGGAACATTTTGGTAACAACAGTGTCACCATTATTTAAATAACTATCACGTGACAGGTAATTTGCATAACCTTTCGAAAATTGGCTTTTCCTATGTTTTGTCTCAATTCTTCAGAATATCTGACTCAAACTTTATGGAATGCAAGCTGACACAACGCTCTGTCAAAGTGTATCTCAGATTTTTTATATCTTTCTTAGTTTTTTTGGAGCACAATTTTAAAGAAAACACTAGAATTAAATTAGCCACTCTGGAAGTTTTTTTCTGGCATAATAAGAGAAAAAAATATCATTTTAAACGAAAAATCATGCTTAATACTTTAATACTTTAAGTATTAAAGTTTTTAGGATCATAACACTGGAAATGGGAGAGCTAGAAGCGTCGGTGATGTGCGGTAAATCAGACATAATGATTGGACGCGAATGTGACAGTCAGTTGTACGCTTGTTCCTTTGTGTAGCGTACACCAATATTGATCAAACATCGGCGCTCCAACATCTCATTATGCATAAATTCATCTGTTGTGGCCTGGACGCCAACTTCTGCCATGGCAAAGAAGTCACCCCCGTCCCACCCTAGCCTAAGGTTGTTTCGATGAGAGTCTTAGATGAGTTAGAGATATAAAAAGAAATAAATGCCTTTGCAAAGCAGAAGCTTTTTATATTTTGCTAGTCTTTATACGTGTTTATATACCTATGAATGTTTACTTCTAACTGTTAGAATAGGTGTTTCTTCCTATGTAAACGTGCAAGTGTACACGTAAGTTACAGTAAGAATCCCACTGTACGAGAGCTGTGGCGGTCTGTTGGCATCAAGCGTTTTGTCGGCTAACACAAGATTTCCGTCAAATGCATTAGCGCATTTCGTCAGTAAAACGTGAGTACGGTATCCCTAAAATGTGTAAAATATCATTCGAAATAGAAGTTTGGTCCTTGCAAATCTGACAATTGCTTATATTTGTAAAATTTTCGTCCTGTGAAAGTAATGATATGGTCGAAAGTAATGATCTGGTCATACGCGCGGCCATCGTGCCTAACGCTTGTTTGTCTTCTTCGTGATTGAATGAATGATCAGTTCAATTTCAAGATCATAGGTCAGTGTCTTAAAGCCTGGCTATATTATCTATCAGAAAGCTACCTGAAAAGGGCGAAAACTACTTCGATGAACTTAGTTGGCCTTCAAATGCGTACGAATTTTTCAAGACAGGGGTAATGACATACTTCCAGCTAGAAGTTTTCGTGCATGACAGGTTTGGTACCTGATTTACCCGCCGATGAACTGAATAGAGAATAAAGAGCACAAAAGGTCGATAACAATAGATGATTTCGACAAAAACAGTTCCATGACCTTACAGACCTAGCAGTCAAGCTCGTAAAGTCACGAAAAGGCACTTATAAGCGCCGACATATTTCATTTTCTTTCTTTCTTTGAGAACGCAATCGTGCCTCTGAGGGTTTGAGATCGTCTTTACAATTAGGGATGTCCGAGCGAATAAAAAAACCCCAAAAAATCGAGAAAAATAGATGATTGCCGACAAAATATAAGTTTTATGACCTTATAAACTTTGCAGTCATGCTGGGAAAGTCACAAAAAGATACCTAAGCGCTGACATATTTTAATTATTTTCGTTAAGAACACAGTTCTGTCTTTGAGGGTTTGACTTGCATCTTTACAGTTAGAGATGGCATAGAGACAGTAACATCTTTACAAAGCAGAGTTATTTGTTTGCAAGTATAAATAGGACTATTAAAATGTTGCGCCCTGTAATTAGGAAAGTGTGTTTTTCGTCCTTGGAGAGAAGTAGACGTGTTCACCAAGCAGTGGTCGTGTTTGCTAGGATCGAGAGTTTTGTCGAGTGTTATGAATGCTGCGTCCGTCGACAAAAATGAAGTTGCACCCATAAAATGAGATATAAGTGTTTCATTTGACATTCAAATTAATTCACTTCTCAAACTACTTTGAGAAGAGAAAATTGATCAATAGGTCGTAAAATACAAAAGTTTTCCTCCTTCGCAAGTGCGCTTTTGGTTACACGCGTTTATGGGTCATCATATTGCCTACCTTAATGTGCTTTTAAATTAAGGTAGGATTCACATCAGGGACACATATTGAGACTTACAAACTGTTACAATATTCTTTTGGCTTTCCTCTCGAGGGATCTCATTTTGAAGCTCTTGGTTTTTCGAAAATCGAAAATTTTATTTTTATTCACAGGGGAATGGCGGCCATTTTTGAATTTCAAATATTGGTAAATCGTGGGTAATTTGCACGGTGTTCCCCCGATTTTTATTCTTGATTTTGAAAGAGAATGGTTGAAAGTTTGCTCTGAGGAAAGTTTGAGCAAAAGTTTAAGTCTTCTATTTTCGCGGCGGGAACGACCTTAAACAGCACAATTTGAGTATCTTATCCTGATGGCGGGACATTATCTTTACTTCTCTGAGTTCTTCATCAGAGTTTGAAATCTCATGCAAATTGAATAGTAAATGGGTGGATGTTTTTTGGTGTCATTTGCGTCTGGATTTTCTAAACATAGCTACCAACTATTCGAGTAGAACTCTCTATTATAGCTTCACCTTGGTGGAATCCATACAAAAGCACAAAAGGCTGCTACAAACGAATGGTGGAGAACAATGCGGTACTGTATGCCGTCATAAATGTGTTTGTCATGCATATGAAGTCACAGTGACTTTCAAGCGCTGAAAAAAAAAACTTATCAAGAAGAATTTCTTTTATTAAGAAGACATTCTTTTACAGTTGAATATGTGTTACCAAGTAAACGCTTGGGTGGTTGCATTCTGACGTTATATTTCATCGTGAAAGACCACGCACGATTTAACACCATTGCCAGATTCTTAGTTTTCATCATTCACCTCATTACTGAACAATAGCCAAAACTGTAATTAAATCTCGTTAAACTTTGATGAAAATGTGATTATTATAGCCCATGACCCAGCGTCGGCAGTGGATCTTTCCACTGGAATTTCTACGGTGCCAATGTTCTACTTGTTCAATATAATTGTCGTAAACCATTTTGCAAAACGGGCACAAAAAACTAATTAAACCAAAGAAAATATATTTTGAAAATTAAAGTGGATTATTTTCCACGGAAATTCTTTTATTGTCATCTCATGTATGTTTTAGTCGTTCAATAGAATTGTCGTTAAGCCGTTTGCAATATGCCAGTACGACATCGAGTCTTCGGAGGGCGCAATTTTTATCACCAAATAAAGAAGTAATGTTCAAAATATTCTAAACTTGCAAGGCAAAGCAATATGGAATCAATCATAACTTGTAAGATAATGATGGCTTGAATAAGTTTTCGTGCAATGCCGATCACGCGCAAAGTTTACCTGCTATATCCAGTTTCGCTCGTAATTTAAATGTCTGAAAATGTAGGGGCGCTAACCCTACACGCGACTACTCATCGAATCATCAATAATGCTAACTGTCAGTATTTTTAAAAGTCAAATAGAGGGCGTCTATCTCCCTATGACCCAGCCTCGGTGACCCAGCCTCTGTGACCAAGCTTGTCTCAGTGCTGGGCGGTGGCGCTACACTTCTGCCAGAAGAAGACAGTCGGGAAATTCCTATTCAATTGCTGTTCTCAAAATGGCCGCCGACAGAAAAACGCCAGCTTCTGATTGGTCCAACATTTATGACCTCAGTCGTGACTCCAAAGAATAAAAAAATATCATAATCGGCAGAAAGAATAGCTATAATGTCCTTACCAATTTTTAAAACTTTCTTCGGGGGATTAGGAATAAAAATTTAGGGTCATCGAACAAGGTTTTGTATTAGATAAAACTATAGTGATACACATAATCTCATCGGGCGCTTGGTTCGTAAATAATGTTAGACACCCATGGAATATCACTCATTTTCCGTGGAATGTAAATAAAGGTACGAAACTATCAACAGTTTTGTCTTGATATAATCGTGTTAGTCAGGCCAAAGCAATTAAATTTTTTGTTTTGCGTCCACTCTAAATGGTAAAAGGTTCGCGTCTAAGCGGCTGAAAAACACACACAAGAAAATTAACACAATTTAATTTAATTACAGCAAATAAAAAATTGTAACAAGATTTTACTCCAGAAAAGCTAAGCGGTTATGTCCTAAACTAAAATTTCCTATTCAAATACACTGTGTGTGTTTTTCATGAAAACCTTAAAAACTTGAGCGGATGGGGACGCAAAACAAAGAATTTAATTACTTTGGCCTCAGGATTAATTTATTTACCCTCTGTGCGTTTATTTTTTTTTTAGAAAAAGAAACTTGTTTCTGCTGTCTCTTGTTGTAATCGTCTGCACAGGAGCAGAATGTCAACGTAAGTATTTTCCTGAATTAATCCACACTTTTCTTACTTATGAAAACACATGAAGGTTTACCCTTTCACCACAATGGGTTAGCCCAAACCCATTGTTTTCAATGGTAATTGTGGACCTGTTTACAGGGAAGTGGGGGTGAAAAAGTTAAATTTGCCTTATGGTGACATCATTTCGAGACACATACAAAAGCGTTAAATTTAGCATATCAAAAACGAGATATGGAAAACAGTCCTATTTTCCATGGTACATGTAGCTTTGTTTTTAAGGAGGTTCATATCTCAACGTAACGAAATACCTAACTGTGTTTTATACACATAAACTTGACAATGATCACAAAGTTCCTTATATATCTTCCTTGTTTAATAACATCCCATCCAATGAATTGTCAAAAATGACTGCGTTATCATTCATACATCTGCACGGTCACCATGCATTTTGGAATGTCACCGAAAAAGTTGATTCGATATACACGGCAGTATTGTTGAGAAGTTTCTTCACACAACTCATTAAGACTTTGCATCCATCATAAACTTAGCAATGCAAATGTGACCCTCCCCTAGGCTAAATTTGTTGAATGTGACCCTCCCAAAAGTCCTCCAGCCCACCCCATCATAATAACAGAAGGCCCATTAGGCGTTGTTTCGCGGTTATTATGTCCTTATTTTGCTGTCCTTGTCTTAAAGTGGTCTCGTCTATTTTCTCCTAGACATATTCATCATTGATATGTTTATAAGTAATGCAAACAGTGTGGTATACACGCCTGGAGGGAGCACCCAGACAATTACCGCCACGTTTTCGGTGGCAACATACCGTTTTGAATATGCGAACGTCACAAGCTTTGAAGCATACTTCACCGACAGTGACGAGTTTGAGAACAGCAATGTGATGTCAGACGTAGGCGAATTAACCCTGCCGTCGATCGTCTCGATTCCGAGCGGCGTGGACGACTCCGATGCGTACTTAACAGACATCGAGATTCCGGTTACAATGGGCTTAGAGAATTGCATGGATTTCAAGTATCTGTGTGTGGTTGTTATCACCGCCAACGAAACCACGGTGGAACAAGACGCATGCTTGCCGTTCGGGACTGAGAATGGGAAGGCTGGCACAAGCTATGTCCCGGTAAATTACTTTTCATCAATCGACTATGTGCCTTACTCATCTCGTTACCATAGTTACGACTATATGTATCATTCAATATATCGAATAGGGTGACAGCGTTTCATATCAATCATCAGTGATCTGAGAGGCCTTTCGGATTTGCGATATGGTACATAAAGTAAGGTCCCCGAAACCCCTTTCAGTTAGTATACAAGTGACTTGCTGGGTTATTCCGCCCAATATTCAAATGATATCGCATTGTCGCATAATTGTACACGTGAACATTATATTTTACCCAATCTTTTGGATGTCAAATCCAAGATTTACCGATATTTGAAATATAAAGTGACCCTCATCCCATGTTAATTCTAATGGGAAAAATAAAGTTTTCGATTTTCGAAAAAACTAAGACGCTAAAAATGTTTCTTACACCAAGAGCTTTAAAATGAACCCTCACAAGTGGTTGATCACTAAAGAATTGTAAAAGTTTGACAGTCCAAATACCTGCCTTATAGGCGCTACCTTTAGGCTACATACGAAAATTGTTAAATTTAAAAAGAAACATTAGGGTGACTTATTGCCAACTTTAGTGAATGCAATTCCTCCTCTTTTGGCGCGAAGTCGCTAAATAATGGTCGAGGACAGTGTGACGTCACTTAAAGGAATTCCGAATAAAAAATCCAAAAAAAAACCCCAAGAGATACAACCATTTTACAAAGTTTGTTAGGAACCCAAAGAGCAACGAGCGACTGTGTTAAAATTTAGTATGTTTATGCTGTTTTCTTAGATGTTGCTGTGTTCATAAATTTTCAATCCGTGAACCGTCGGACGTCTACTACAGCTCTACCGATGCTACGGATGTGGAGCTCTCGCTGACAGTGTCTGCAACAGTTAGCGACGGCACAGTTTCTGGCGTACAGCTGTACTTCACAAACGGTGACCAGCTAGAAAACGCAACGCTTATCTCCAACGCCACTGAAGCCGAGAACGATGCCCTTGTAGTCGCGAAAGGGGAGACCGATACGATGTGCTGGATAACGGCGTCTGTGACACTACCCTGTGCTGACTGCTTCCAGTTGACACACTTGTGCGCTAAAGTGATAGTTACCGGTCTCAACGTCGACACAACAAACGATGATAAATGCTTGCAGTTTGGTACAACGAAAACCAGTGCTGGGACACCTATGTGTGCAGGTAATACTGTGCAAAAACTTGATTCTTTGAACGTATCTTGTTTTCCAACCCAATACCTCCATGATGAGAATTTTTTGAACCGCGAAGTTTTATTTGTTCACGAACATATTATTATTAATGACGTTGTCATCGTAAACTGAAAGATCCATCGCTCGAGGGCCGCGTAAAGAGCGCCCTCGAACGACGTAACTTCCAGGCTATGGTCGTTGCTGTGGTAAAAGCTGATCAACATAGCCAATCAAATAAGTAAAGCTTAGCAAATCAAAATTCACAGGAATATTTCTTCTTCACGTCAAAATGAAATGCCGTTAGGTCAAAAAATTAAGGTCCATAATTTTTATCCATTTTTTTTCTTGTATAAATATAAAAACATCTTTCAGCATAGTCTTCAAGTTGCTTACCTACCCTGTCAGAAGGTTCACAATTGAAATGCAATAACAAGAATGGGTTTGGGTCAAACCATGGCGGTGAAAAGGTTAAGAAAGTTGTATTGTTACGCTTCCCAGGGCTTCAACACAGGTTGGAGTGTCTATACGTCTTGCGTCTCAAGGTAGTAATGAACCTTGAACGTGAAAGAGCTAAACTTTTGCTCAAACTTTCCTCAATGAAACTTTCGAGCTTTCAATTACCAAATCAAGAATAAAAATTAGGGGTCACAGGTCAAAATTTTGTACTAGAAAGGCAGATTACCTAAGATTTTTCTATATTTGAAATTCGAAATGACCGCCATTACTGTGTTAACTTTACGGAGAAAATAAAATTTTTGATTTTCGAAAAAGTAAGACGGTGAAAACGTATTACACCAAGAGGGAAACAGTCCTCGCGGAGCTGCGCATGTGCGAATTTCTTGTTTGCAAACAATGTATTTCGAGCACGATATCTAGATGTACCTCATCATCACAGCTGCATCGTTTAAATTATACGATGTAGTGACATGTTTTAACTTTCATCTATAACCATCGCACCTTGGATACAGTGTTGCCATCGGTCGTATGGGTCCCATACGACCTTTGACCCCAGTTCCGACGACTGTATCCCTTTAAAATGAGCCCTCACAAGTAGTATAGAGTATTGATAAAATTCGAAAGTGCGAATATCTGTCCCCGAGGAGCGTTCTACCTTTAATGAAATATTTTGCTCTGCTATTGTTCTCTACACAGAGGGAGAATGTGGTGGCGCTGCAGACTTCCGTCGGTTCACTACTTTCTTTGATGTGACCTTGACAATGGCGGCTATCATGGCTGTCTATATTTGAGAAGCAGTGTGGAACCAACTCCTTCAGTCAATACGATGCATGAACAGTATCATCTTCATCATCATCATCATCATCATCATCATCTCTACAAAGTGTTGTATCCAAATAATCAATGTAAAAGTACTGTCTTTAGTATATTTCGCATGCACTTCGAATCAATTTTATAATTCTCTATTTACAAAGTCCATTTTACCAAATTTTTGACTTGATTATAGGCTTGTAAAATGCAAGGGTTTAAATGAAGTTGTCAATTACAAAACAATAATTTTTTTCGATTTTTTTTTGCTTCTGCTATTTTGAGATAACCTACTCATTTTACTTTGTAGACTTGCAGTTTGTTGTAAATAGTACTAGACCGTTTTGACGTCATTTTTTTTAATTTGTAAAAACGCAGATCGATTGAATAAGAATCACTATTTTGCTGTTATTTTAATGTCTGTTGATATTGTAATGTCTGTTGATAATTGTGATCATTTTGGTACTGCATTCTCAACACCTAACGCAATAATGTACCCTTCCCGGCCCGTGGACGAAACGTTTCACAACATGATAATTTACAGGTGGCGCCAAGTACATAATGGAGTGCAAAGATAGCTTGGAGTCTATTATCGACCGGAAGGGGGTACATTGTTGCTAATATTTTATAGTTTTTGGAATGCAAGTGAATTTGTTGATGTAGAAAACATCTCAGTGCCACAATATTTGATAATCGTATTCATTATCAGTTACATCGGGGGGGGGGGGGGGGTGACGTAAAAAAATTAACTGGTATTGACAAAGCTGTAACATAATTTACAAAAAAGCAGAGAGTTTGTTGATACCGCGGATTTAAGACGCTTCACCATTCATTTAAGGTAGTATGCGCCTCGAACTTCTTATATTCGGCGAGAAGTTGTGCGGCTCCGCGAAAAACACGAGTATACGATGACGTCAAACAGAGAAAAATATCATGGGATTATATATTTATCACATGAACAGTCTTCTTATTTTTCTTTTGACGTAGATGGGTCAAAATTATCGTAACACATTGCATGAATTTCGTCGCGATTTGTGTTTTACTTACGCGGATTACTTTCATTTAAAGAGTAAAGCGGCCCGTCACGAAGGAGATACTTTCATTCATAAATCCCATCAAGCTGAAATTTGATACATCGAATGGTATCTCCACCAACCAGACGTACGGATTCGGTCACGTGAACGTGTCAATCATTGTCTCGCGCTGTACCGATGCCAAGGCCAGTCGGCCATCGGCGGACATAGCTTTCACCGTGCTAGCGACGGATAGCCATAGTATTCAGAGTTATTTAGAATATTTACAAATAGATTTATGAAGTAAATGCAACGACACGATCGAAACAGTAATTCTCATTTTCAGAGATTCCGTTGCTTTTCAAAATATCACACAAATTTACGATCTTGGCGAATACGAAAGAATCCGTTCGATGACACACTGGGTGTGTACAGTCATTGCATGTTTGTGCCCACAACGCTGCCGTCACCGGTCTCTGCCGGTGTCAACGCGTCAATCCCGATCTCGGTCGTCAATGTTTTCCTCTTACAAACCTTGATGTTTGCAGTGACACATACCTCGCCCGTAGATACATCCTAATTTTGTTACTTGACGGAAACTCTGTTTTGAGTGTTGTCTGAGTCAACTCTCGAAGTACATCGGATTCCACAGCGCTGTGTGTTAACAGCTTATGTCTTCGCTACAGCCATACGCCGTGCCGCGCTGCAAGTTTGATTCCGAGCGAGAATTTACGGATTTTTTGTGCGATGAAGGAAATTTATCGTTGTTAGTCGAATGACTTTATGCTTGTGCCTCCTATGTCGCTTTCCCGAAGACTCTACTGTACTCATTTATTCAGTTGAACTTACGATGAGGTGTAGGTTTCGGTTCTATCGCCTGCCGGGATCGCCAGGCACGACGTCCAGGACTCGACAGGAGCTGCGACGTTACTGAGCCATTAAAATAAAGCGATCGACGGTATCTCCATTCGATTGTCTAGAAAAGCTATAGTTTTAGCGACTTGAAATTTCGTTGGACAAATATGCCTTCTATGTTTCCATGTCTGGATTTATCGGGTCACCTTTTGGTAAAATGTTGTGAGAGCTATCACAGCATCGATCACAACAAATCTCTCTGTGTCGCAACTCTTGCATGTATGAACGGTAGCATGCACGAAAAAAGTTCCGGTTGATGACGTACAACAGGGGTAATTCGGATTTCTTATCCGTCCTGTTCTACGTCACACAGGTGGCGATTCGGGCCAGTTCATGTGATAAAAATACTTAAACTTTTGCTCAAACTTTCCTTAAGGAGTCTTTCAAGCGTCATCTTTCAAAATCAAGAACAAAAACCAGGGGTAACCATGCAAATTTTATTACTAAAAAAACAAATTATTACCCAAGATTTATTTATCAAAATGGCCGCCATCCCTGTGTTAACTCTACAGGGAAAAGTAAAATTTTCGATTTTCAAAAAAACTAAGACGGTGAAAGTTTTTCTTTCTCAAGGGGCTTCAAATTGAGCCCCAAAAAGTGATAGATCAGAGAAGAATTGGAACATTTTTGGAGTCCAAATATGCCCGAGGCACATTCTACCTGAAAAATATCGAATGCATACTAGCTACTCATAATAGGGTTATGTTTAAATGCTTCGTTATGTATACGAAATGTTTATGCTTAGCTACATGTATGTATTAGAAATGTTTAAAAAAATATTTCTGACTTCGTTGACAAAGATGAAAACTAGGCACAGGGTTATAATTCATGCTTGAGGCAAGGCTATCATTTGTGATTTTAAATTTGTATCTCTTTAATTCAAAACTTGTTTTCATTTTTCCTGTCTTTGATCACATTTGTCTGTAAATGCTTTTACAGCAGAGGACAAATGGTTAAGATAATTAAGATGATAAGTTTCTATCAGTGTCCTTTGTGATGTTCCCATCTCAAAGAACGGCGAGGAACGTAGATGGGTCATCAACGATACTGCTGCTTGTTGAGTGCGCACTTGTCGAACCCATAATCTTAATTTTCTTTTTACCAAGACCAAGCAATCTGATAACATTTCTCAAAATATTGCTTTGATTTTACTTTTGTTTAGCATATTAACTCTCAGAGATTTGCGGACTTTTCAATGTTATGTTTGAGATAAAGCATATCATATTTCACGTAGGTACATGTTTAAGCAAGAAAATATCCCCAGGGATTGTATAGTATACCACGAGATTCTTACCAGTTCATGACATCAAGAACGAGTGCGCATATGGAGTTGAACTGGTCAAACCTGAATGGTGTACCATCCCTACCTAGGGGGTTTTATTCAACACCAGCATATTGAAATTTGGCATAAAACATTTTAAAATAACCCTTTCATTGACTTTGAGCTCAAATAAAGTTTACGTATTTAGGGAGCCTCATAACATGAATATCTTAATTTTATCATTGCCTTGAACCCGTAAATTAGATACGTCATGCACGCAAAGCAAAGAAAATTGATTTTCAGAAAAGATTAAACGGATATTGTAAACACAGAAGTTTCGACAATTTCCGACTTGATGGTCAGTGAAAGCTTAGGGGCCGTCGATAGTAAAAGCTGACGCACGACAAACGTTATTCTTTCATTTAGGGGGGGGGGGTAAAAGCTCATTTCGTTTTGTGTGCGTCAAAATCGCATAAGGATTTTCTATTGTTTTCGAATGCGACTTCGCAGCGAGAACGCAATGTTACCTTCGCGTTCATCGAGAACAGAATGACCACAAAATACGGAGACAGAAAAGACAGTGAAAAGACATGAATGTGAAATAGACACTTGTATGCTTTTTTTTCCTACGTGCGAAATACATTAAAATGTGCTGTCTTAAAAAGTGAAACGCGTTAATGTGGACGTTTATTGATTGATGTGCCCTTCCGGTATACTTTCAAGGGCGTGCGGATCGGAGATCATGCGTGTGGGTTTGTCAGAAACGGCAGGATAATACGAAATTGATTTCGCATAAGAACTTTTTGTTTTGAGGGGGGAGGGAGGGGGTTTCAAGTAAAACGAAGGAATTACGTTTCTTGTGCGTCAGCTTTATTATCGACGGCCCCTTATAATACAATTTGCATATCAATTACAGAGTCAACTTTTGAACTTTGAATGACCCATCAGAACCTAGATGATCAGAGACGACGGTTGCCATGCGTGCCACCTAGAGGAGACGGATATTTCCTTTCTTTCAAAACGGGGTTTATACTTTTTTGTGGACGATGTGCCATTGTGCAGTTTGAAACAGACCCGAAATCTGATTCATCATGTAAGGTCAGAGCAGAGCATAACATGCATTTTTCCTGAATCGCGTATTCAACGAATTTCTTATCAAAGTCATCAGCTTTACGTCGAAACTATCCCGTATTCGGAAAGTGAGCGCAGCATATTGCAACGCGCTCGCCATTTTTTTCTACAGGTGGCACCATGGCGGCGCTGTGACTTGGGGCCATAGAAGCATCACAGTACACACTGCACTGAACGCGGCCTCGAACTTCCCGCCTATGGAACCCAGGGCTACAATCCCTCGTGACCACATCGCCAAAAGTGAAATGTAAGATCAAATTACACTTCTCAAAAGACTTGCAGGGGTAGTTCTACACCGCTTGATGGAATTTTTTGAAATGTCTGCCTTGCATATCGGTAGTTTAGGGAGCATTCGTTTTTTTACGGAAAGGGGGAGGGGCCCCTCTCCAAATCAAATTTCTAAAATTTGATCCCCCCAATTCATCAATCGTAAAATGTGACCCCCAAAATATAACATTCTCGTCACGTACATTTATATCAATCGTCAAACTTTTTTAAAGCACTGATTTTAATAGCTAGTGGTCTACATGAACGTCGGTGTCAAGAGAACCGGGTTAAATGCATATGGCGCGCTACACTCGGCCGCTTTTCCCGTTGGGGGTGCAAACGAGAATTCCGAGTACAGGTATCAAGTCAAGCGAAGGACCTTTCATAGGTCTTCTTGTTATGTAGGGGTTGTTTCAATTGAAAGAGGATTCAGACCTACCCGGCAATCAGGAGGTACAACAACGAAGTTTGCGTAGCACCGGTAGGCCTACACTAGCTAGCCGTTGGATCTATGCCATGACCGTGTGCACAGGATCTCTCAATACGTCCCTATGTGTTGCCGTGCAATTTTCCTGCCAAATGCCGCGAAAACCCGCTCGTTTTGTCTATTGTGTCCTGTCATTTGACTATTTCTTGCCACGTATTGCTAGAAGTAAGAAATGGTGATCAACAGTGGGTCGTGGGCCAAATCGTCGCAGGACCGGTACAGCTAGCTGGTTGTGGGACCGAATTCTCTCATATATCCGTGTACGTCAACACGGTGACCTTCTCCCTTATCGAAGCAACAGCATCTCCCGTGTCCTGCTCTGCTTATGGTCTTGAGTGTAATGTTTGTGTTTGGCATTGTACTTGTTGCTGGTCTACATATATATAACAATGTTGATCATTTTAGTGATGTATTTTTACCGTACTCTACATAGCATTGTGTAAAACCAGCGTGCGCGCGATCAAACCCATTTGTTCACTGTGACTGCATGCAGTAAACTCAGCGACATAATGTGCTGAGTGTCTCAATGTTCGTAGCCTTACATGAGTTGATGAAGTTCGTTTCCGATCTTAATATTTTACTATTGCATGATGTTGAGTCTTACAAAAGCGTTAACAAAGTGAGGGACCGCTCCCATCTCACTCCGATTGAAGTTGAGAAGACTTATGTTTACAAACATTTATGTTTATCAACAACAACAAAAACGTGCACGCGCAGTGCGACGACCACTGCGCTTTAATTAAGTCCCGTAATGTCCTTAAATCAAAGCCCTTTTTTCTAGTCATTTTTTTACATCTGGGAAATAAAATTTACATCCAGGGCCCTCGGACAGATGCATACTGTGGTTTCTCACATACATAGACCCAGTTATCCCTATAGTATGACGTCACACTATAGGTAATGACTACGATGAATTCATATTCCACATGTGGTGGATATGGGACCCAGACCACTTTTAAAACGTAAACAAAGAAATCAGCCGTTCAGAACTTATTTTCAAATCCCTGAAATGCAAAAATGGGAGGGATATGGAGTATAAAACTAAATGTGTAAAATACAAAATACCGTCGATACTAGAATATTTAGGCCTATGAATTTGTGTTTCTTCGGTCGTTGATTTGCGATTGAAACGTTTGATTTCTACACCACTGAAATTTTAATACGCTATGTTACCGACATTTTGTGTTGTCTCCCTCGTCAAAAGAGCCCCTGTCGATGTCGAGAACAACATAATTAAGAATAGCCGATTACCCGACACGTACCAATCATCCCTGCAGCAGTAAGAATGTTTTCTGAAGCAACATTGACGGGTTTCAAGTTCAACATCACGATCAATGCTGCCGGGGCGAGCCGATGAAGCGAAGAGCGTCCATCATTCCTGACAGCAATGACGATACTCCGGACTTGAGACTCATCCGAAGAAACGCTATTTAAAAGGCGAGTTACTGCCTGTCCTGGTCTCTCCTTCGGTGCTCCCCCGCCGGGTGCTCTTAGCTGAAAGATTTTTCTCCTTGAGCTTTTGTACAGCTCTTGAGGGCTCTGATGTAAATTACAATATTTATCTATTGTAATCAGATTACCCTCTTGAAATAAAGTATAATAATAATAATAATAATAATAATAATAATAATAATAATAATTTTATTTTTCAAGAGCGACGAGTTCACAAGGTTATCAGTGTATTTAAAGGTGCAAGCTATTGTTTTGTCCACGCATATTGTGCATCACGTACGTTTCCTGCATTGCTTGTTGTTGAACTTCCGTCGTCTCGCGTCTGAGCTAAGAAAGACTCGTTGCTTGTAGTCTTACCGATAAAGTCAGAGCCGAACACTGTTCTTCATTATATTTAATAAACAAGCTCATTTTATTCGTTAAATTTTAAACACACAATTGATAATTTCGTAAAACATAATAATTGGTAATTTTGAAAATTTCATTCAAACTTTGCAAAGCAGAATTCTTTGAATGATGTTCGAATATTGACAAAAATAACCCGTACTCGGTAGCCGCGGCTGAGTGTCGCGACGTCCCGCTTGCACGTCCAATAATTTTATGAATGAATTTTCACTTTAATTGATGTTATAGTAAGTACCAAATAAATACCTTGCATTAAAAATCCATAGTCTTTCCTATTTCCGCTTGATTCTCACAGAAAAAGCCCTACTAGAGACGGTAAATATCCATAGGAACAGCTTCGGCGTGCTCGAAGTTTACCTCGACATGTACAGCTGAGCGCAGTCAAGTCAGCTGTTACCCAGCCACGACCGCATAACACAAGCGTATGAATTCTTGTAAAATACTACCGCTCGTTCTTTCCCAGTAATAATCATTTCTGCAAGGGTTATCCACGGAAAACTGGGTCTATGCATGTGATAAATACTGCGGCTCGGAGGGATACGGCCGCTACACGGGGAATCACCCGTCCGCGACGCAGACACACTCGTTCGGAATACGGGGGAATTATATATAAATATCACGAATATAGCACGGTAATTTTCACGTCTCTACCAATGTTAATTACAAAGCAACTATTATTTTTTTTAACCAGCAACATTCTCTGTGCCCTGAGTTGTGAGCCGTGTGCCCTCAACGGCCAGGCTAAGCGAGCTATTATCATCTGTGAACAGAACGCGCGCCATCTAAAAGCATCTTCAGTGCTTCACCCGTGCTTCACCTACTCTCTGAGCTGGAATTTTAATCCCCGTATACTGAACGAGCAAATATGTTGACCAACAAGAGTATGAGAGAATCGTCTGTGCAGTCGCTTAATTACATTACGCATCTTCCAACATAGAAAAGGGGTGCTTACAGGCCTAGGGGCATTGACCTGAACCTGAAGTGACAGTGTATAGAACTTCTCGTGTTCTGTGCAGTGTGCAGCAATTGGCGTCCGCCGTCGTTAAAGCCCCTGCAGCTGTAACTCTTGAAATTTTTGAACCTGAAAAAGGCTTTCTTTTTTCACTGGTTTTCTTTAAATTCTACAGATTTAAAGGGTATAGTCTTTTACCACTGAAAAATTGGACAACTAAATTTAAATTTTAAGCGTTAATTTGATTTCCCGCCAATTTTAAAAATTGATAATATTACAAAGAAAACATAGCATATTGTCCCAGTGGAGTACATTCAGTACTATGCATTATATTGGACTACTCTGTTGTTTCTGTGAAGATTCCAATGCATATATGCACTGCGTACTGTTTTTTTTGCTTTATTTGCATGAGGGCGCCATTTTATGTTTCGGCAAACATTTATTATTTATCTTGCTCAAAATTGCACATGTAGTCCCATTGGACAGTTTATTCTACCTGTTTAAACACCCCTCAATGAGTACATTCCCATGAACTTGATTTAGTTTGGAAGTAAAATATCAAAAATAATGCGAAAAAGATACAGCTATAGGGCCTTTAATATCGCCAGCCGTCATCCCACATTTTCGTACAACTGCACCTAGACGACATAGAAACACAGTGTAAACAAATCATCCCACCTGCAAATATTTCTGACTGCGAACGCTGCGACCGATCTGTTTTTGTTATGTCGCCATGCAGTCATGCGAGGATATGTATGAAGCAAGCTCCGTTGTATGCGAGAACAAAACTAAAGCAAAACAAAACAAAATAAACAAACATGTCCTAGCTTTAAAGTCAAGTCTCTATTAGATCCAATGTTTACATCACTATGACCTTTATTCCCGGTCAAAGGTCATACGGTTGAAAATCGGGAACTTTTAGCATTATTGGGCGAAAACACAAGCACCGTGCATGGGCGGAGCGGATGTAGATCTCACTGCAAAAATCTCTATTCAAGCTACAATTTGCATGGATATCTCATGATCAGAAAACTAACAATTTGGATAACGAGCATGTAACGCGCCAAATAATACGCATTAGCCAAAATAATACAAGCGCACTTTGGAACACTAGCGCCGGACAATTTTTAACAGTCACTGCGACGTGTACGTATTCGGCGCGCTTTATTATTAACCCGGCCGGGGCTTTCACGCCAATCAGCGCGTCTGCTGGCGGACAGCACGTCATACAGCACTTTTTTCATATCTTCCATTCACATACTGGCATTCCATTGTCTGTTCACCGCCCTATTCACTTTCTAATCAACTTTATTCAGACGTTTTGAAGTCGTCACTGTCTGCATTCTTCCCTTTACATAATCACTATCAGCTACGGTGTACGCCAACGGATGATAGTAAACATGTACGTCTGAGAGAGCAAGGACAATTGCGTTCTATGGTCACGTGACCTTGCTATTATTCCAGCACCCATCGCGATACGCGCAGTAGAGAAGTGTCGTGGCTGTGGCAACGTTGTGATACTGTACCATGGCAGTCCGGATTAACGCAGTTGGAAAGCTTATCCGACCCCGTTTGAAGCTATTTGAATTTGACGGTGAGTTTACAGTTTGTGTGGTTTGTAATTTGACTTGTTCTGTAACGCCGCGCCAGTGGTGGCTTATCAGTGTTGCCATGATGGATGGCCGGCATCATTATATTCAATCGTTTATGGTTTCACTGCCAGTTGAAAGCCAAACTGGCGGTCTAATTCACGTGGCGACATGCCCACCGCCAAGGAAACTACTTTGTCTGTTTGACAGCGGTCAATGACACGTCCTTGTGTAAATAGTACAGTATCTCTCCGGTGAGATATTTGTATGAACGAGTTGAACGAGCTGTCTGCATGACCCATATTCGCGCCTTATTCCCACCGTTCAGATCACAGTCCCTCGACCCATACCCACTGTCTCAAACGTTTTATGAGACGCTCAATCGTTTACGAGCCGCCAAGTAAGCAGTTGGAGTTGGCGGACGACCAGTTCATGACCGACATAGCATGCTATGATACCCCACTCACGGCATACGTTGGATATTGAAAAACACTACGATACATTCTACCAGCAAGCATCTGCCCAAATATTTATTTATGTCGCGTTAAGACGTAGATCAAAATTTAAAGAGGTTGTTTTCTCAAATATATGTAGCTCCGCTTCATTCCCCGCAGTCTTGTTTTTTCCCAATTGCCAGGCGGTTGTAGATTTTCGCTCCACACCGCGTACACGCTGTCCAAATTTTAGGTTTTTTTACCAGATGTAGAAAATAAGCTTATTGTCCAAGTCGAAATTAACTTTGTTTGATATTCGATATCCCGCCATGCACGTTGTCAGTATCGCCGCACAACCTTATGTGCACCCATACCAAGGCCAAGGTAATAAAATCCTTTGTTGTACGACAAATTAAGATGGTGAAAGGCAAGCGGGCGGTATGCGGTTCAAAAACACATTCCGCAAACAAACCATGTTACACATGCGGGTTCTACAATTAGTTGATTGTTTCCAAGTTATACCAGTGCCCATTCGAAAACCAAAGCAGAAACTCCTCACCCCTTAATTGCACTTCGATGTGAAATTTTCAAAGTCTATAGTCGTTTACCGTTAAAAAAATGTGTTCACGAATATTAACAGGGACATAGCAATCAGGTCAGTCATGTTGAAATACATTTCTTAAATGTCGCTTGAATGCAAAACAAAGAATTTCATTGAGCCTAAGTAGCCTTTTTCATGTTCTGTAAACTACTTTCGTCAGACCTTGTTTTACCAGAGGAAGTCGTCCATATCTGTGGTAAGAGTAGGTCTTGACATTTTGAGCATCGACCCACATAACCTTGTGTTGACATGCCGTTAACCGCCTCATTGGGAACGCCCTCCGTGTTGGCGATGTTTCTGGCTAATATAACATTGATTACATTGCCATCAAAGTTTATAAGGCAGTGCATCTCCCGATGAGATTGGGGCGGGGGGGGGGGGGGGGGGCACACTGCAACATTATATGTTGAAGGTTCAGGTCGAACAAAATACAGAATCAATCCAGCCAGGCATCTATAATCCTCCTCCAACTAAAATAAATATATTTGCTCATTTGAATCATGTGTAAGTCGACTGAGGACATGTGTCGTCTGCGGGAGCCGGTAAACATCACTACGCTCTTATCTGAGCGTACATGTTCGTTCGTCACTCTTCCCGCCTCAGATTTCAGACCGAAATTCAAAAGGATTTACCTGTTGTCTGTGTGGCCGGGTCCTCATCAATTGCTCATTGATGCCAATACCGTTAGTCCTTTATTATTGTTACGTGACAAGAAGCTTCTTACGTAATACCTTCACATTTGACCGCGGTCGCAGCTGTCGATGGCGGTTAAAGGAAATAATTGATTACCTCCGGGGTTTAACTGTTTAAAAACAATACTAGAGTCACTTTTCGGCAATTAAAAAGCACATAGCTTTGTAAGCCTGATATTACATGTACAATGTAGGTCGATAATATACGTGGGCTCAACAATCTCGTGGTTTTAAATTGTGTAGGACTTCATCTGGTAGAAGCTGTTTCATAGTTTGCCATTCTGTGTCGCAATTCTGACCTGCGTCATGTTGATGTTTTTCTGACATATATTTATGTGATTATGATAAAAGAGAGTCATATTGTTGTCTGCACCATTATATAGTTGACTCGCTTCAAATCCGCAGCCGGCAAGAATTGTTTCGTCTGTAGACTTCGTACAGGCATAGACCTTCGAGGGTCTATGGTACAGGCAAGTATTACACGCTCAGCCTCAGGTTCGATATCACAGACAATGCCAGTGTTCAAAGCGGAGTTCAAGGCCAAAGGTAAAAGCGCCGTGGGATTATTGACAGTCTTGTCTGTCGTCATAATCGACCAGAAAAAGAACCGACAGCGTGGCAACTTTAAGTGAACGTATGGCCCCCTCCTCTGATCCTCAAGTGAGTGACGAGAAAGCAAACGTTGCCCAGTGTAGTTCTCTGCTTGTCTGGTGACCCACCGTTCCCGCAAACATATCAACCTATTTTTGTTAATTTGTTTGTTCGTTCGTCCGTATATTTATATCTTGTAATTTCAGCATTCATTTTGACTTTGTGAGTTTTCCTATTATCATAAACCAGACTTGAATTGATTATTGTTGGCCCCCTGACACGCTGACGATGCTGCGATTCGTGATTAGAAAATATTTGACCAAGGAAAACTCGACGAGAGTTATGAGTTGACGTCTAGATAACGTGGCAGTTTTTCTTCCTGAGCGTGACATTTGCACTACATTTAAACAGGTGCACGGGGTCAGTTCTGACAGTTCTATAAAAAGCCGAGAGCCACAATACCCGACTAGCGTGAATATAACATCGCTGATACACTTTCTTGACGATATTGTACCATCCAAAATTAGTGAAAATCCGATAAATACACAAAATGGAGTCTTGTTGACTCAAAACAAAAGCATTATTATTGATTTGTTCTTGCTCCGCGAGCCTCCCTACACTATAGGGAAAATTGCGAGACTAGAGCGAGAAAATGCGCTTTCTCGATCGCAATCGGTGAGAATCTGTTCTTATCACCGCAGTCGGTAAGAAAATTTCAATCTCCACTGGAGATTGGTGAGAAATGCACTCCTTGGCGAGAATCAAGTGTGAGAACAAATTCTCACCGGTGAGAATTTGTTCTCACACTTGATTCTCGCCAAGGAGTGCATTATTCTCACCAATCTCCAGTGGAGATTAAAATTTTCTCACCGACAGCGGTGAGAATAAGAACAGATTCTCACTGATTGCGAAGAAAGCGTCATTTTCTCGCTCTAGTCTCGCAATTTTTCCCTATAGTGCTAACGGCTATGTTGGTGTGGAGTTTCGCTTCTGAGTTGAGCGACTGTGGTATAAATACTGTTGAGTCTCTTTCATCGTATCAAGGTCGCGTTATGTATTCACGACACGTCACGCGCCATAAATACGCACGTGGGTTGTTCAGTATGCAGATTGGGAAGATTTTTGCTCTAGGGAAATTAAAAGTATAGACAGCTTCTTTATTCTGTTTTGAGCTTTTGATTTCGGTCGTTTGCGATCACGGCGCGACATGATGCGAGTGCATGCATCTTCAAGTTCGGCACACGGACCGTGTTGTATTGGCGGTCAACGTTCTTCCTATAATTACACGAGTGTTCGTTTGGAGAGGGTTTCATGGGGTCAAATAATGCAAAATAATGCAAAAAACAACTCGACTTACATATAAACAACAATACAAACAAAAAACAACAACAACAACAACGAGATATCTGGGTTCTCTGTGATCCACTGCACAGTACTGTATACGCCAAATGTTTAGTTTGTACTGGTAGCTGTCAGATTGTTATAAAATTTAGAAGTGACGTCATCGCTTTCTTGTATGAAGTGATTGAAGGCACAGAATGTCAATCATTAAGTGAGCATCTTCAACACACCTGATAAAATAACAGAATCTCAGATATTGTAATCAGAGAATGGCTTGTCACGTTTACCGTGTTGACAATGTCTGCGCCAGGGCAAGTGTTGATCTAGACTTGCCTCAGATCGACGGACATTTAAATGTCTTCCCTCAATAAAAAACACAAAAAATATATCCGAACAAATTTTATCGTGTTCGTAGTTGTGTGATCGTGTAGTGCATCTCCCGATGAGATTGGGGCGGGGGGGGGGGGGGGGCACACTGCAACATTATATGTTGAAGGTTCAGGTCGAACAAAATACAGAATCAATCCAGCCAGGCATCTATAATCCTCCTCCAACTAAAATAAATATATTTGCTCATTTGAATCATGTGTAAGTCGACTGAGGACATGTGTCGTCTGCGGGAGCCGGTAAACATCACTACGCTCTTATCTGAGCGTACATGTTCGTTCGTCACTCTTCGCGCCTCAGATTTCAGACCTAAATTCAAAAGGACTTAGCTGTTGTCTGTGTGGCTGGGTCCTCATCAATTGCTCATTGATGCCAGTACCGTTAGTCCTTTATTATTGTTACGTGACAAGAAGCTTCTTACGTAATACCTTCACATTTGACCGCGGTCGCAGCTGTCAATGGCGATTTAAGGAAATAATTGATTACCCCCGGGATTTAATTGTTTAAAAACAATACTTGGGTCGCTTTTCGTCAATTAGAAAGCACATAGCTGTGTAAGCCTGATATAACATGTACAATGTAGGTCGATATTATACGTGGGCTCAACAATCTCGTGGTTTTAAATTGTGTAGGACTTCATGTGGTAGAAGCTGTTTTATAGTTTGCCATTCCGTGTCGCAATTCTGACCTGCGTCATGTTGATGTTTTTCTGACATATATTTATGTGATTATGATAAAAGAGAGTCACATTGTTGTCTGCACCATTATATAGTTGACTCGCTTCAAATCCGCAGCTGGCAAGAATTGTTTCGTCTGTAGACTTCGTACAGGCATAGACCTTCGAGGGTCTATGGTACAGGCAAGTATTACACGCTCAGCCTCAGGTTCGATATCACAGACAATGCCAGTGTTCAAAGCGGAGTTCAAGGCCAAAGGTAAAAGCGCCGTGGGATTATTGACAGGCTTGTCTGTCGTCATCGACCAGAAAAGAATCTGACAGCGTGGCAACTTTAAGTGAACGTAAGGCCCCCTCCTCTGGTCCTCAAGTGAGTGACGAGAGAGCAATCGTTGTCTGTAGCACCCTTCCCACAAACATATCAACCCATTTTTGTTAATTTGTTTGTTTGTTTGTTTGTTCGTTCGCCCGTATATTTATATCTTGTAATTTCAGCATTCATTTTGACTTTGTGAGGTTTCCTATTATCATAAACCAGACTTAAGTTGATTACGGTTGGCCCCCTGACACGGCGCTGACGATGCTGCGATTCGTGATTAAAAAACATTTGACCAAGGAAAACTCGACGAGAGCTATGAGTTGACGGCTAGATAACGTGGCAGTTTTCCTTCCTGAGCGGGACATTTGCACTACATTTACCAGGTGCACGGGGTCAGTTCTATAAAAAGCCGAGTCTGAGTCACAATACCCGACTAGCGTGAATAATTACATCGCTGATACACTTTCTTGACGATATTGTACCATCCAAAATTAGTGAAAATCCGATAAATACACAAAATGGAGTCTTGTTGACTCAAAACAAAAGCATGATTATTGATTTGGTCTTACGCCGCGAGCCTCCCTACACTATAGGGAAAAATTGCGAGACTAGAGCGAGAAAATGCGCTTTCTCGATCGCAATCGGTGAGAATCTGTTCTTATTCTCACCGCTGTCGGTGAGAAAATTTTAATCTCCACTGGAGATTGGTGAGAAATGCACTCCTTGGCGAGAATCAAGTGTGAGAACAAATTCTCACCGGTGAGAATTTGTTCTCACACTTGATTCTCGCCAAGGAGTGCATTTCTCACCAATCTCCAGTGGAGATTAAAATTTTCTCACCGACAGCGGTGAGAATAAGAACAGATTCTCACTGATTGCGAGAAAGCGTCAGTTTCTCGCTCTAGTCACGCACTTTTTCCCTATAGTGCTAACGGCTATGTTGGTGTGGAGTTTCGCTTCTGAGTTGAGCGACTGAGGTATAAATACTATTCAGTCTCTTTCATCGTATCAAGGTCGCGTTACGTATTCACGACACGTCACGCGCCATAAATACGCACGTGGGTTGTTCAGTATGCAGATTTGGGGAGATTTTTGCTCTAGGGAAATTAAAAGTATAGACAGCTTCTTTATTCTGTTTTGAGCTTTTGATTTCGGTCGTTTGCGATCACGGCGCGACATGATGCGAGTGCATGCATCTTCAAGTTCGGCACACGGACCGTGTTGTATTGGCGGTCAACGTTCTTCCTATAATTACACGAGTGTTCGTTTGGAGAGGGTTTCATGGGGTCAAATAATGCAAAATAATGCAAAAACAACACGACTTACATGTAAACAACAATACAAACAAAAGCAAAAACAACAGCAACAGCAACAGCAACAACAACAACAAGATTTCTGGGTTCTCTGTGGTCCCACTGCACAGTACTGTATACGCCAAATGTTTATTTTGTACTGGTAGCTGTCAGATTGTTATAAAATTTAGAAGTGACGTCATCGCTTTCTTGTATGAAGATTGAAGGCACAGAATGTCAATCATTAAATGAGCATCTTTAACACACCTGATAAAATAACAGAATTCTCAGATATTGTAATCAGAGAGTGGCTTGTCACGTTTACCTTGTTGAAAATGTCTGCGCCAGGGCAAGTGTTGATCTAGACTTGCCTCAGATCGACCGACATTTAAATGTCTTCTCTCAATAAATAACACAAAAAATATATCCGAACATATTTTATCGTGTTCGTAGTTGTGTGATCGTGTACTGACATTCCACGAGATTCGAGCAAGATGCGTAATAAGGGGTATAGCGAAGGAAACCAGACGGTTTATTCAAAAATAACTGTACAACTTGACCGGATTCAGTTGAAAATACTTCTTTTAAAAATTGTAAACGGCATTCCTGCAGATTACTAGCCTAAAGCGAGATGTGGACCGAGTGATTTAATCCCTTGCATAATTTCAACAAGGTAGCTCATTTGCATTAGGCAGTGTTTGCAGACACATAGCAGTCAGTGTGTGGTCGTGATCAGGGATTTTATCATTGATATCAAAGACATCATCAGATAGAAGGACATATGAACATCTTGATTTTCGTGTAAGCCCCTGTTTGAACCAGCTGCTCGCGATGTATCACTTTTAGAATTTTACGAGTCCCCGTCTGGCCCCTTACAGGGCAAACCTTCCAACTTGTATGACTGTTGTCCATGGTTTTTGCTAAATATATATTCCATTCAGGTAATATAATATGAATCATAGATAATTAATGAAACATATTTTTTTTAATTTTAGTCCGATTTGCATCACAAGTGACAAGACTCTTTCCGGATGAATACGATGGACCATTGATGAAAACAGAAGTGCCGGGACCGAGGTCAAAGGTGATTCCACCTACAGTAATTTCCTGCAAGTATATAAGCAATGCCGTGTCTACGGAAATCTCTTTCCCCCATTATCCTTGCATGACATTTGTGACTTCAATCTCAACATAAAGCTATGCTATGTTACAGAAATTAACTCTAATTACTCGTCATCAAAATTAAACCCTTAGCATTTCAATTGTGACAAATATGTCAAAATTCATTTCGTTCACTTTTCAGGAGCTGCTGGCCCGCTATGACAACTGTAATAAGGTAGGGGTCACGGCCTTTGTTTTGTGAAGCGGGATAATTTGAAATATTAATTCAATAAAATTACTATAATTTCCGATCAACGCATAGAATTCGTCTCACGTTACTGCCTTTCGGAAGCCCCTTTATCTCTCTATATCTGACATCGTTTGATATGTGAGTCACGAGGCGTTTCAATAATTTCCGTAAAATACGTTTCGTTTTAATGTCTTGGCTATGATAAAAGTGTTCGTGAATGTCATAATAAATTATCAAACGAGAGGAGGCGCACTCCGAACCGTCTGATTTCAGAAACACTCTCTGACTATTAACCAGATGAAGAGAATTGATAGATCTTTGAGAGAGAGAGAGAGAGAGAGAGAGAGAGAGAGAGAGAGAGAGAGAGAGAGAGAGAGAGATGAATCATAATCGATGGAGATTGTTCATCAATTGACGGGAAATTTATAGTTCACTGGCTCGGTGTATTTCCCCTGTTTCATGCAACTTGAATGTTGAGTTCAAGTCTCACCTGATATTTTATTTTCACTTTCTCCAAGAATGTCGATCACGTGGTATTTTTCTGTGACTACAACAAGAGCAGGGGGAATTACTTGGTGGACGCCGATGGCAATCGACTGCTTGATTTATTTACACAGGTTGCCTCAGTTCCAATAGGTAAGACATATTGACCAAAACGAAACCGCAAACAGTCACGGTTGACCCCGGCACACTATTCGGCCAAGTAAATCAAGACCGAGTAAAATATATGCGTTTCCGATAACCCGACCAATCCCGGGAAAATCCGCTAACCCAGACATTATTTTCGCATTTTTCAATACCGTTACGGTATTGTATGGGTCTCATTCAACGAAAAGAAAAACACAGTCCTCCAACCTACCTCAGGCTACAAAACTTTCGAAGGTGTGCTACCGGAAACAATTTTTTTAAATATGGCCTTATGTTGAAACCTGATTATCTTCGGTGCCCCACTTTATGATTATTATTATTATCTAGTTTAGTCCTTCAATTTCTCATTTGTTTCGATACTTACATGCCCACAGACTTGGAGCAAGTCGATGTACACTCAGCTAGCTATCTCCATACAGAGATTGTCGTTGCGTGGAAAATGAAAACATAACTAGGGAGTGGCGGCGCGCGGTCAACGACTCGGGAACCCTCTAGCTTGGTTCTAATTATCCACGCAGCACTGCTGAGATTGCTCAGCTATGTGACTGTATGCTTTTGTTTTTGTTTTTCTTCATAATGTGTGGAAGACCGGTCACGACATGCGACATGCGAGTTTTTAAAACTGCGATCTGCGGTAAGGGTTAGGGTTAGGGTAGGGGTTAGGGTTAGGGTGGGGTTAGGTTTTCTCTGGTTAGCGTTAGGGACGATTCAGAATTTACTTCCAGGGGGAGGGTGGAGGATTTTCTATTTTCTCGGTGATTTTTTCCATGGCCCCCCCTAGTAAATTATAGAAAAAATCTATGGCCCCCCCCTCATCTTTCCTATTTTTTTCCATGGCCCCCCCCTAATGTATACATGCATGCTTATACGGTACATTATAGACATATCTAGTCTAACAAGTTGCAGGAACTGTAGGGCCTAGTGGACATTAGGATGATATAACAAATCATTTCAGGGTTATGTGACTAAAAAAAGAATGATTTGCAGGGACTGCAACTGGCACACTTTTGGAAAGGGTAGCAATAAACATATCTGGTTGTAAATTTCTAAAGAAAAGTTAATTACTAAATATGAATACTTTTTTTGTTATGTCTCACTGATACATATGATGCACACAAAGACAAGCAAAGATGTCAGTTAGAAATGGTGAACAGAAAATCAGAGGAGCAGATAATTGGCAAAGTGATATATATCTTGAAGTTTTAATGGTACATCATTTGCAGATATCCAGATATTTCTGGAAAGTGAGATGTACATGTACATGCACACGTTCAGCATACATTTTCATTTGATGATGCTGAATATTTGCAGACTCACGGTGAAAGTTTTAAACATTAGGAATTAAAATTGGTGAAAGCCAACTTGTTTTTAATTTTCTCTTTTTTTCTAATTTGGTTATCATAAAAACCAAGTAGCTGCCACTGAAAGCAAAAATGCTGAGGAATATTTTAGAACATTTCTTGGACAAAACACCTTATCCAAAACATGAATTCACATTTTATTCTGCTCATTCCATTCACAATCCAATGTTCATATTAAATTCAGACAACCCTGTGCAAGTCAAAATTCACATTTTGTCAGCAGTATTTTTCAAAATTGACAGAGCATGCATATTTCAAATTTTTTTAACAAACTTTAATTTTAAAATAGTCATGATACGCATGTTTTCAGATGACACGAAACAATACATGTTAATTTGTTTTTTTGCCTTTTCTGCCAGCCGCCACTGTGAAATCTTTGATTATACATATCAGAATGAATGGGACACATAAGTATTAGCATCAATACACAATGTGTAAGCCTATCCACATTTCTCCTAGCCTCATACACACTGAGATCACTTCTTGGACTACAGCAAATTTCTTGTGTACACAATATTTCAACAATCCGACACCATAGCATTGGTGCAGTGCCACATGATCTTCTGGATGCAATACAGGATTATTGGAAAATCAACCCTTTTGTAAATTTTTCACCATATATTTTGACAGTAATACATAATATTTTATTTTCAACATTAAAAAACTATTCGCTGAAAAGCACCTTGAAGATGAGACGGCCATAAATTTATTTTCAAAAAGTTTATAGTAGATGTAAGCACTGTAAAAAGTTATGTAGAACATTTAAAAAATTTAGAATGGGTAAAATTGATGAGAATGAAACATAGAAAAAAGGAGCAGAAAAGAAGATTAGCAGTAGCAGTAGTTAACTCAAAGGATGAAGTGGGTGTATATTTGGGGTAAAAAACCTCAATTTTTGTATTAATCATAAAAATTATTTAAGTCAAAATCTAGACAGTATTTTCTGAATGTAATATTTCACTTGAAAGGAGAGTATTCATGTAGAAAAAAAACTATTTTATTTGGCATTATCCATCCTCATTTTAAAATTGTAGGGGTTTAAAGACTGACACTCTAATAATTGATTAAAATCATGATCAGCAAAATTAAAATGCCTCTTATTCAAAATGCTCTTATTAAAAATGTAAGAGCTTTATTGCAAAACAAAACCAATTGATAGTTGTTGTGTTATATAGCATTTAAAAAACATAATGTGAAATTTCAGAAAATTTGACCCAGCCGGAGTGGAGTTAAATTCTTTGGAAATTTTGAAATTGGGAGGCAAAAGAAGCCAAGAAATCGGGTGATTTGCATACATTTGCATAAATTAACACTTCTTTATCATGCAACTTTCAACTGCTTTACAAGCTGCAAGGTAAACCCAACCTTAAAAAGACATTTGCTGTAATTTTTAGCATTTGTTCAATGTTCATCTCTGTGTATCAGCATTTGTTTGTTATTCTATCACTACATAGAACACCCAATGCTGTATTAGCAACATACCAGTGTGAACATAAATGACCATTGTTATTGTTGATAAATGAATTCTAGTCTGGACTTGATCTGAGATCTCTTTTCAACAAAAACAACCCTGACTGTTCACTGTATGGTTTGTATTGACATGCTAAATACTGGACATTTCATAACGCTTCAGGGAGGAGAACAAGATACTGCTATAGATGCATAAAATAAACACTGTGAATATTACCGAATTTGGCAGCTAAAGGAGTTTAACTAAACATGTTGAGTTTATCTGTCACCCAGGTAGCGTATATGGTTCTCTTTCGTAGAGATCAGAAATTCTGGGCAAATATTTAATTGATGTTTTTTTTCCTTGGCCCCCCCTAAAAGATTGTGGTATTTTTGTCTGTCCCCCCCCCTAATTTTCTTGGGAAAAATGGGTGCCCCCCCTGAAAATCCTCCACCCCCCCCTGGAAGTAAATTCTGAATCGTCCCTTAGGGGTTAGGGTTAGGGTAAGGTCGCAGATCATAGTTTAAAGACGCAGGTCGTATGTCGCAGGTCGTGACCGGTCTTCCCTACATGTCGGAGTCTTAACGTGGCCGCTATTTCTCCCAGGGTGTATCCATTGTAGAAGTATGCAGAAATAAGCTCGTCTCTACCTCTGTAATCCATCGTTAGGAGGAGAACGAAATGACATGAATGCAAACGCCACTGCAACTCGCATGTCGCAGTTTAAGAATTCGCATGTTGCAGTTTAAGAACTCCCAGGTCGCAGTTAAAAAAAAACTCGCATGTCGCATGTCGTGACCGGTCTTCCATAATAATGATTCTACTCTGGAACAATAAGGAAATCACGTGATGGCGGTACTATCAAAGCCACATGGGTACAATCGCGTATGGCAATATACGTACTTCTATGCGTGTTTTCGCTCGTGGGTTTGTTTGTACCGTGTACATTCCAATTCAGGGTTTGACGTGACCTACTGATCCATCCGACCCGGGTTCTGATCTGTATCATCTGCCGTGTATATATGTCTCTTAGGAAAGGCCACCCCTGCCCCCCAAACCTACGATAAGCTTATATTAACGATGAAGTCCATAAAATCAAATGATGCGATATATAAGGGCATTTAAAGAAAATTCTTGGAGTTTTGAAAAACCTACCTGCCAGCCAGGGAAAAGAACAAACACAGAAAAACAACACAAAGTGTGTTAAACTCATATTTTAGTTAGATTCTTTTGGGGAAATAATATCTTTATTTGTAATAGTATTAAAATTGTGTTTGTTTTCTGTTTTCTTAATTTTCTCTGAAAAACTACCGGCACGCGGACAGCAAACAGAATTTTATTTAAAGCGCCTGAACACAATAAAAAAATAAATAAATTAGAAATCCCTGACAGAATGATTTCATGGCAGGTTATAGAATTGTTTCAAGTAGCAATTGCCGCACTTTAGCCTGCCTTTCGTTTCGGGCGTCATAAACGTGCAGAAAAAAAAATACAGTCAAGTAATGAGAGCAGGCCAGCCTGTCAGGCGAGACGGGATTATTTTTGACGGTTACAAAATGAAGCGGTTGAATTGCAGAAAAGAAAGGGCAAATGAGAACAATCGAGGTTCTCCGCAGAGAAGGGCAACGACCCGAGTTGCAACATCACGCCACACGATAGATGCAACGGAAATGTAGGTCGCGTTCACGTCACATGCACATATGCATATATTATACGATCTAGCGTGTTCATTTTTTAAACATCAGTGAGTGAACCTGGGCAGTGAACGAACTCTACCCTAATATTAAATATGCTGATACAGTTTTCACTGATGACGTTTAAATTCGTCTAGGCTTTTTTTATAGATATCGGTAAATATATTCTTTTGATGACAAAATATGCCCGGTGGACTTACAGAAGCAATCGCTACGAACAGCAGCTCTCTACCTAACAAGCTTGACCTTTCGTATACTTTCATTCACGTCGTCAATTTTATTGCTTACATATATTTTGACCTTGTGTTTTGTAGCCGCGCCAGTTTGTCTGAAACCACAATGCCGGAGCTTTTTCTGGCCTTTCTAAGTCACCTCATTCAACTATTACAATGGTTTGAGATCAAGGACGCGACTCCATTCGAAGTTTCAGCCTCGCCTGATCTCAATTTATCACCCTAATTACGCACAAACAAGTCTCGCTCTACAAAACATAAACAATCTGAACGCTTCTTTTTTATAGGCTACAACCACCCCGCCCTTGTTGCTGCAGTCCAGGACCCGTCAAATTTGGTAAGAATTCAAGAGTGTATTTTGAAAAACGCTTGTTATTGTGCCTATGTTGGCACTGATTTAACAGTGATAAACAAAACCCGGAGCTTCTAGTGTGCAGACAACATTCATGTTATTGAGAGTTTACTTCGAACAGGCCTTGCGGTCGAAAACACATAATTCAATAGTATGAGTGGATGAGTTTATCGCAAGAGACGGGTGACTGACCTCGGGCCAGTAATCAGGCATACACATGCAAATAAGTGACTCCACCACGGAGTGATTGAACTCACAGCGTTGACCTCATTACCAAGTCGTATAATGGTCGCTTACATTCTGTTCACAGAGCGTGTTCGTCAACAGGCCGGCGCTGGGTGTTCATCCAAACGAAGACCTGCCGGAAAGAGTCGAAAATGCGCTTCTTTCGGTAAAATCCTCAGTTACTTTTAATAATAATAACTTTATTGCTTTTTAAGGCCTCAGTTACTTTTAAAATGAGAGGACCACGTAATCTATATTAGACAGAGGTTGCTCAATTAGGGAGAATACTGATATTAGTGAAATATTTTATGTGTTGAAATAAAATTCGAATTTAATATTTTACATGAAAACGGGCCCGACATATTATATAGCGATTGGAGCCTAGTGCGAGAGTCTCCAATGGCCTCCTTGAAGATAATCTGCAACATCAGCCATAAATTATTTCCGATAGACGCGTTGTTGTTTTTGTATGGTCTACCCTTATTTGGCCTTATTATCCGGTCATTAGAGATAATTGAAGACATGAGTCACCCGTTGTTGCTGTAATTTCCGAGAAACAGTTTGTCATGTCATATCTCTGTTTAACCTATTGCAGTGTGACCTTACACTCAAAGTTCGACCGTACATTCACATTGCGATAATTTATCAGTTGGAGATCAAATAGTTGACACTGTTTACTGTTTCCATGTTTCAACGGCCTTCAACAGCTAATGACCTTGTACAAAGAATGAAAATAATAGATTTGTTTACAAGAGAGAGAGAGAGAGAGAGAGAGAGAGAGAGAGAGAGAGAGAGAGAGAGAGAGAGAGGGGTTTACCTATACGAAGCGTTACAATTTCACCGAATGGGCCACGGTAGGCTCAGGCTGTTGACACAAGCTGTTCAAAGTAATCTGGCTTTAATAGCTTGGACATATTTTTTTTATTTATGGTGTAATAGATTCTAAACTGTGAAGCCACGTAGAGTATCACCGACCTATGCTGCAATACTATCTCCATCTGCTACTTCCGATTTCATTTGCCGCTCGTTAACTAACCTATGAATATGTCACGTGGCATTCCTCAACTTTACATTCAGCACGAACAATTATGTGATGAGAATATATGGTCATATTCCGTGTTCGGAATTTTATGGAGAGTTTTCGAGGCAGCATTGACGTAGTGAAAACCGCTCATGACATAACAGCCTATCAATATTAAAACGCGGATTCGTACGATGAGTAGCCTAATCTTTGAAAATCAATATCGTTTGACCGCACATTTAACATACCGCGGCGAATCCTGCACGCACCATATCGGTAACGGAACATTTTCCAAGTGGTTTGTTTAAATTTTACTGCACAATACTTTCCATTTTTCTCGCAAATATGTATGAACTTAAATTTGATAGTAATATTTTTGTTCGTTTCAGGTTGCTCCACGCGGTTTGAATAGGGTGCAGACTATGGCCTGTGGCGCATGCTCAGTTGAAAACGCTATCAAACTAGCTTTTTGTTGGTTCAGGGTGAGTTGGTCATAAAACCCACCCATTCACTTTTATGTGTATTTATCAGATGTAGTTTAACGTCACCCCATTGGTCGCTAGCCTCGCTCTACTATAACAAACAGTAGGAAACGTCATCGAAAGGCATGAAGCATTTAGGATGGAGACTTCAGCCTGATGTGTTTTTCTTCAGCGCCCTCATGGGGTGGAACGCGATCTTGCTTTCCGCGACCCACAAATAACGTTTATCATAAAATTATTTGATATAACTTAAAAGAAACCGTTAAAGTATATTCAAAACTATAATTTTAATCTACCAGAGAATTAATTCAACATATCCACATTTAGACAGAAAAGTGTTGAAAATCTGGCCAAAGAGGCGAAATACTCGTCTGTCAGCCGGCAGTCTGCGTCATACGCTGTTAGGGTGTTTGTTTTTCATGGTAAGACTTAATTCTGAAGAGTGTTTGAAAATATCGTTTTTATTTGCATCATTCATTGCAGAAAAAGCAAAGAAAGGGCGCCCCGGTGAGCGAAGAGGAACTACAGTCATGTCTTACCAACCAGGTGATTTATAAATTTATTGTATGTTCATCACAAATTACAGCAAAATTGAACTTATTTCAGAGACACTGGCATTTCAGAGACACTGCCAATCTTCCAAGCGTTTGGAAATCTCACATTGTGTTGTTTGTATTCAGCTGCCAGGTACCACTCCATTTACTATTTTATCGTTTCGAGGAGCATTTCATGGCCGGACCCTAGGTGAGTTGATTTATCATATGTGGGTTTGTTCATTTAAATTAAACATAGATGATACATACATACATACATATGAACATCAATTATTATATGTATATATGTTCATTTAAGTATCTATCGCTATCTATCTATCTATCTATCTATCTAATTATCTATCTATCTATCTATCTATCTATCTATCTATCTATTTATCTATCTATCTATCTATCTATCTATCTATCTATCTGTCTATCTATCTATCTATCTATCTATCTATCTATCTATCTATCTATCTATCTATCTATCTATCATACAAATCATATACAGTCGAGAAACGTCTATGTAAAAATTAATAAATGTATAATGTATGTTATATATTATATGAAAGTTACACGCACAATTTTCTGATTCTAAAACGGGACGCCACCCCAAGTATTACCGACTAGACAAGAGCTACCCCATGAATGATTGAAAGCCTCAACATACGTTGGTGCGCTATATATAATATTTATATTCTCTGAGAACCTGCTGTGTCTTTGTAGGTGCCCTGACGTGCACGCATTCAAAGTGGGTGCATAAACTGGACATTCCGTCGCTGGACTGGCCGTACGCAACTTTTCCCAGGTTGAAATATCCCCTCAGTAAGTACGCCGAGGAAAACCGAGAAGAGGAACGGAGATGTCTGTATGAAGTAAGAAGGCATATTTTGTCATCACTGACCTTTCACCTTTCTCACACGCGCTGCTAATCTCCCTTTCACCGGGGAAGGAGTTGTACATTTGTAAACGCGACAATATTACATGATGTGTGCGCAGCAAAACATTCTAAACTATGGACTGTTACAAGTTACAGGACAATACAGAACATGCAATATCAACGTCGACACTATGATGAATTCACACCACAAAATATGTGGAAATAGAGAGTTGCCACGAGCGCCAGTCAATTGCAATGGTTCTAAACACAGTGTACGATACTAGTGTGTAATTAGAGGTAAATTCTCAGCAACAAAAATGTCTAATGCGGCTTCATTCTCAAAGCATAGGTCAAGAAATGTCGATAAACGCGACACACCTTTGAAAAAACTAATTGATCCCGAGACAGTGATACGACATGTTATGAAAACATTATCAATAGATGGCGCCCTTCACACCGTCTGGGAGCAACTGCCATCCGAGGTCAAGAGTGAACAAATTCTCGTTTTGAACGCATAACCACTGAGTCCACGTGTTTTATAAGGACTTCAATCGATGCTTCTCATTGCTGCCTTTATTCATGTACTTCCTCACTTACTTTACGTCAATCCAGGTTCGAATGACTGTTGAAAAATACAACGCCGAGGGAAAATGCGTTGCCGGTGTGATAACGGAACCAATCCAGTCGGAGGGCGGTGACAACCACGCCTCAGCGGAATTCTTCCAGGGTCTTCAAGAAATATGCAAGGAGGTGCGTCCAATGACATGATTCAGTTTACATTACCTGTACATCTGTTTATTTCAGATAATATTATCTTCTATTGAAAATTGAAAATGAACTAGCCACTAAACAATGTATACGTATTTCGTGCACCATGTCTAGATGCACCTCATCATCATATAGCTGCAACATTTAAATTACACGATGTAGATTATGGCAAACATGTTTTAACTTTCATCAATCACGATCGTGCCTTGGATACAGTGTTAACATTGGTCGTATGGGTCCCATACGACCTTTGACCTCCGATGTTATCCCATGATTTGGATCTTACATGAGTGTCAACCGCAGCCTGAGACAATCTGAAGGTGACCAAACAGTCACTGCATTTGTCGATACAAAGTAGTTGGGTTTTCGGCAGGATAATATCCACTATCAGTAAAATATAATCAAATTAGACATCACAGTAAAAATAATTTTACCGATTTATCACAATATCTCAGTATCAAGGTCATGATCTGTTTCCCAATGAAAAATTAAATTTTTGCCCAATTGTATCGGATACCTTGTACAACGAAAGAGGGCGCGAAAGTTTCCTTGGCCTTCGCAGCATTGAGACAGAAAATGAATTTAGATTTCGCATGCAACTTCTTTGAATTGTGTGGGTTTTTTTTATTGTTTCAGTACGGTATGGCCTTCATCATCGATGAGGTCCAGACGGGTGGCGGCTCGTGCGGGACGTTCTGGGCGCATGAGCAATGGAACCTGCCCTCACCGGCTGACCTCGTCTGCTTCAGCAAGAAGATGTTGACGGGTGGGCTCTACTACAACGACGACTTCGCCGTTGACGGTGTACGGACAGGAAACCCTCTTCAATATCTTGTTTGCAAGCACTGCTAGAATGCGTTTTGATCTTTTAAAAGTCGCCAGCTTCTCATGGAAGAACTTGTGGTGGACTAACGGGTTTCAGGGTCACAGTTGCACTATCTGCAGGGGCTTTTTAACCCTTCTGTGAATAGCTAAATGCTAATATAGATATATTATCTTTTTACCGCAAAAGGTTAGAGCACTTTCCATTATTTTTTTCACCCATCGTCTTCAAGACGTCTTCCTGTTTTGAATGCAAAAGGCAATGCGCGCTGGAAAAAATATTGCATGACGCATTGAGGTGTAATTTTTTTTGCAATTTTGATTGGGCAAACTTCTGATCCTAATTCTGCAAGTCTCAGGTTGTGGAGATATCTTTGGGAGAAACAAAGACGCTGTCAAAAAAATGATGTCAATTTCCTTTTAATTATTATGAAAAGCTACTTTATGAAAGGGCCAATAGCTGTATCGTTTGATGATTTTTATCGATTTTGTATTGTATGTCAATTGCACGTTTTTCTACTCCCCAAAACATGTTGAAATACCAACTACTAAGCTTGTAAACACATCAAGTCACTGCTATTCTTGGCATTTGAATTCTAGTGCTCAACAGAAATCACTTGTCAACAATAACAATGCAGTCTACACATGTACAGGCAGAGTTGGGCAAGCTGTACGCTATGTATCTTAAAATGCTTTGGGGAGTAGTAGAATAAGGAAGTTAGGAACAAATATGGTGGAAATAATCAAACGTTATAGCTATCGGCCGTCTTAAGAATCTTGAAACATAGATTATTAAAACACTTTCAACCACACACGCTTAAGGTAGATCACACCTTGGGGACACATTCGGAGTCTCTAACGTTTTCAATTCTTTTCTGAAGTACCACTTGTGGGGGCTCATGTTAAAACTCTTGGCGTAAGAAAACTTTTTACCGCCTTAGGTTTTTCGAAAATCGGAAATTTTATCATTTCGCCCCAGGGTTAACACAGGGATGGCGGCCATTTTGAATTTTAAATATTGGTCAATCTTGAGTAATTTGTTTCTCTAGTTCCAAAATTTGCACGGTAACTCTATTCTTGAATTTGAAAGGAATGATTGAAAAATTCCGTAAGGAAAGTTTGAGAAAAAGTTTAAGTCTTTCACTGACGAGGCACATACAAGAAGAATGAAGGCAATACGAAACTTAGAAGAGTTTAAACTTTTTATCAAAACTCTCCTCAAGATTACTTTTGAATTGTTCTCTTTCTTTCGTAATCAAGAATAACAACAAAAATAGCTCTTACAGTTCGAAGTTTTGAATAACGGTAATTTTAATTTTATGTTATTTATGTCTCTATTGCCAAATTTTGCACGATGGCCCGTAATTTTTATTTTTAATTTGGTAAGAGTAGTTGAAATTTTCATTCCGGAGTGAGGAAAGTTGCAAAACGCTGACTTTTAATATCGAGGCGCGAAGTACCGCAGTCAAACGGATGTAGATTTAGTTCTTATCCACACAGAGGGCGCAGATCAATAAGTATACACTGTATAATTTATCTCCCTCCTGACAGGGTCATCGGATGTTCAACACGTGGATGGGAGATCCCGGAAAGGTGGTACTTTTAGAGAAAGTTGTTGAAACCATTCAGAAAGACGGACTGGTGCAAAATGTCCATGAGACCGGGGAATACTTGCAAGATAATTTGAAATGCTTGGAGGTAAGATTGCTTTCATGATCAATACTTGTGTAAGTGTTTTATAGATATTTGCAGATAGATGCAACAGGTAATAAATAAATAAGTAAATAACAGGTTTTTGTGAAAAGTGATGAGCATTTATCAAAAACTGATCAAACACTCTCCACGAACCTCCAGAGTCCGGGCGGGAGGGTGGAAGAAACAAGACATCACTACACAACTTGTCGATGATTGACCAGACGGGTGACTGCCGGGGTAGACCCGGCCGGATGTACTGCAGAGCGCCCTCATGCAACTTTCAAATCGTAATTAACAGTATTTAATTATACGGATCAAAAACAGTAACATCTTTGCAAATCATCTATAATATAGATATGCACATAATATTAATAATAAGCAAATATAATACAAATTTATTCAATACAAACCAGATAAAAATCGGCGATCTTCGGAATGTACAGGCACATTCTGCAGTCTTTAGTACAACTTGAAATGTCAGCGTTATTGAAAAGAGACAAATTTTACTGTCACGGTCGTTGCCTAAAGTGATGCCTCCCTTACTTGTTTCAAATGGTCGTCATCATGGAATACAATGGCATTCTTGTTCAGTACATTCTCACATTTTGTCATCTCCAGGACACTTACCCCGACATATTCAGCAGCAGTCGGGGTGTGGGTACATACTGCGCCATCGACGTCAGCGACCCCGTGACCTTGCAGAGGGTGATACAAGGAATGCGAAACCGAGGTAAATACTACAACTTGAATATCAGAAATGCGTGCATTTTCTAGAGAAAAAAATATCACGTGGCAGTATTTTAGGGAAGCAAATGGCGACCACGCATACTTGAATTCTGTCTTGGACGGCATGGAAAAATATTTATACTTTTGGTTTGAAATTTGCTTTGATAGTATGGTGAAGGGATGATTGATCAATAAAATTAATCGATCGAGTGATTGATTACGTGATCTTATCCTTAACCGATATCCTAATTGACACCATCTTCGCCAGCATTACAAACGTCACTAATCATCGTCATCATCATCATCATCATCATCATCATCATCATCATCAAATCATCATCATCATCATCATCATCATCATCATAATCATCATCATATCATCATCATCATCATCATCATCATCATCATCATCACAGCATCATAATCATCATTAAATCATCATGATCATGATCATCATCATGCATAATCTTCGTCATCGCTGTCGTCAGAATCATGATCATCATCAAAATCTTTATAATATTTATCAGCACCAGCAGCATAATCTTGTCACCATCATTTATACTGTAATTGTGCAGAATTCTGATCCTTATTATTTGGTTTTTTTTTGTATACAGGTGTTCAGCTGGGCAGCTGCGGCCAGTCGTCCATCAGGTTTCGACCGACCCTGGTCTTTCAGAAACACCACGTCGATATCCTCATGGATGTGTTCCACAGAGTTGTCGCCGACATCACCGGTGAAGATTCCATGCACCCGCAGCGAAATGCAGCTTCCAAATGATACAAAAGCAATATTTGTCAAATATTCCATGACAGGAATATTTCATGATTTTTAATGGGTTTATCAGGTATCAGTTCTATCAGCATAAACAATAACGCACAACTGCTAAGGCAATTTTATGGCACAGTCGTGTCAGAATTGCGGACTATGCAAAACTCATGAAAATCGTGGACTTTTTAACCGGTGCTGAAAAAATGTGAGAAACCGATAAAATATGCTTGAATTTAAGCTGTAGTCTACTATGCAGCGATTTTTTTTTCAAATAATACTTTAAAGTATGGTTACATCGATTGAGACTAATTTGACATTATTTATCAAATTATTTAAAGATTACACCGTCAGCAAATGGTTTTTTACCGTCAGGAGCGATATGTAATATCATGCTTGTGCCAATGGCGAGACTTTTAGACTACGAAATTCGATCGTGTTTTTACATTTTGAAGTGCTATATTTCCCTGTCTTTTACTTTTATTTGGGCAATAGGAGATACAATTATGATTGACATTTGTGAAAATGTAAAACAATAAGCGATGGGGTACAATAAAACGCTAAAATCAAGTTGAGTATCACTTGAATTGAGTTTCTTCCCGCCATTGTTAAGGTAGAATGCGCCTCGGGGACAGATAGTCAGACTCTCAAATTTCTGCAATTCTTTTCTTATCTACCACATTTATGGGCTCATTTTGAAAGCTCTTAGAGAAAGAAAAACTTTCACTGCTTAGTTTTTCGAAAATCCAAAATTTAATTTTTCGCTCAAAGAGTTAACACCGGAATGACGGCCATTTTGAATTTCAAATATCGCAAAATATCGCAAATTGTTAGGTAATTTGTTTCGCTAGTTACAAACTTTACACGGTGACCCCCCCCCCTGCCCTTCTCGGATTTGGTAAGAGAATGGTTGACAGTTTCATTGAAGAAGTTTGAGCAAAATACGTCTTTCTTTTTCGAGGAACATACTACCTTAAATACACACATGTTGTCTGTATGTCCTTAGTATTCATTGTCTGTCAACAGTCATCGGTAAATACTAGTAATAGTTTTATCAACTGTAGTGAATGAGCAAATTTTCGTTACAATCAGTCCATTGGCTCTGTAATGGTCTCGACACGGGCTGTTGCTTCGCGATGGTCACAATGTTATTTTGAACCCCACGAGTGACAGCCGCCCTCCCCCATCCCCGTCCTGAATCGGATTTTCTATTGATGTATATCACAAAATTTTGCTAAGTTAGTTGTTTCCTTTTTCCCTGATTTTCCTGTCTTTCTTAATTCGACTAGACATGTGCCGACGTGTCTCATTTGCTCAATTGAAGCTTGTTAGTGCAAAGGCACAAGGATTATCGTTTGCTTATTAAAAAGCAATTTACATATCCTCCAAGCGGTCTTTAATTGAACATATTTTATTTTCAAATTTCTACATTTCTAGATGATAGCCCAGATGGCCAATATATTAATGCAAGTCACATTGCCTAAACAGAAACTCAAACCAAGTGATTTTAAAATTACAGCTTATAGCTTCCTCTGTTTAAAGGCCCATGATAAATAAATGACAGTTATTCAACTGCCTAGATGCCAGAAATATCATAAGCATCACCAGTTGCCAGAAGGGACACGTTTTTTTAATATAGCGCCATCAACGTTATACGTTTTCAATCGACAAAAACGTCAATACTCAACAACCATGATTACTGTTTTGCGACACTCGGGAGTATCTATTGTAGCATTGAGCGTCAACATCAAACTATTTGTGCTGAAGGAGTGTTAACAGCGTGGATTTGTTACCGTTTTGTTGAAGGTAAAGGTTATATACAGTAGCAACATATCGCACAACATACCGAAGGATTTATTGGACACATGGGAAGATTTGTGAGGATAGCCCAGAATTCCCTTTATTACCAAAAATGTGCCTTAAATAATATAATTCTTAAAGCGAATTTTGCACACACACCTTTTAATTTCTTGAAGTTGTTTTATCAGTACACCAAAACCTTACCAACGACAAAGCCTTTGTAACGTCTATTTTGGTCGTAAAATTACAATTCGCATCATCTTCCTGAGATAACATACTTGCCTACCACAAATTTCATTCGTCAGTGCGATATTCGCCCGCTAATCCTTTCGCTACTACAAATGTTACTCCTCTCTCTTGCCTCGTGACTCTGCCCTCCCCCTGACCAACCCCTTCACAGAGTCGAATCTAACTCCTTATCCTGCTCTATAGGATTTTTACCGACCGTTTTGAAGTTGCTGACCCATCAAAAATAATACGAGAGGGCAGTGGGGAGAGGGCAGCGGGGAGCTTTAATTGTTGTGGGGAGTGGGGAACGGGCAGACCATAGATACTGTAGGGCAGTGGGCATCAAAATTCAGCAGGAGGGCATATTTTCCGTGTATGCCAATGGAAGGGCAGTTACGAACAGCTCAACTTTCCCCTCCAAATTTTAGGTCAAGGTCAAAAATAACCATGATCTATCAGCCTTCAAAACATTTTTTGCGATGATCTTGCGAAGTTGATGAAATTTACCGGTTGGCGGCACTTGGCTCATTACTTTGAAGGGGTAGTGGTTGTAGCTGTATTTCGATTATCGTGCACAAATTTACACTAACTGTATCTGCATGGCTCAGCGACTAACGCAACGGTTACCGCACAAAAACCGTGTGCATGCTTGACACTCAACCCACATTTTCATTATTTGTTCAAATACTTTCAAGGGTTTTAACTTCCGACGACCTATTTAAACAATTTATCTGTGTAGGGGAGGACAGAATCATAATTTTGTCGTTAAAATGTTGCAGTCCTTGATTTTCGTTCAGATTGAAGGGACTATAGGTCAAACACAGAGAGGTAGTCTAGCATGCGAGTCTGGTGTGTTGATGGCGCTGTAGCCTTGCATACAACTTACAACATGATATATCACTACAAATTTTCAGATGTAGCATTTTTATCATAACATTTTTTATGTTATGTATTATTTTTATTTTGTCAAATACAAGTCAGTAGGTGCCGTTTCAGAGAGAATTCTAGTGGCCGTTGCAATGGCGATATCAATGACCTTCGAATTATCATGATTTCTACCGTAGAACAAGTGGAACAACATGTTAACGTGTTTGCTCTGTCTCGCGCCCTCCTTATCGTCTGCGTTATCTGAAGCTACAGTATACATGTCGAGAGTTTGTACACGACCAGGTATTTGCTTTGAGCGATAGTCTTGTATTGATTCTCGCCTCACATGAAGTGTGGCCTTTGACATTGGATGAGTTATTGACAGATATAAATGTCTGATTGGGGTAATCGCGAGGCGGTGAATTTTTGTGGGCAGCCAACAAAGCTGTTCGACAAAAAGGTGTTTGCCAGCAATTTCGTCAGGTAGTTTGCGCCGTGAAATTATAATACTTAAACCACGGTCCCTCAACAATGTAAAATTTTAAACAATACTCTTCAAAAAGCAAGAAAGGAAATCAGGCGTCACTGTGCAAAATCTGGTTAAGGTGAAATGAATTGCCCATTTTTTTCACTGTATTTGAAATTCAAAATGGCCGCCAAAACGGTACCCATGTTATCTATAGGGGAAAATAATATTCCCGATTTTAACAAATAAATAAAATGAAACAATCATTAACCTCATAAGCTTCAAAACGAGCTCTCACAAGTGGTAGACCAAAATTATAAAGTCAAAATTTTAGGATGCGACTATCTATCCGCGAGTTGCATCTCACTTTAACAGGCGGACAGCTAATTTGTCTCGTATCAGTAGGTGTGTTATTGCTTTTCTTATCGGCAGGCGGGGATATGTCATTGTTTGTCTCTGAGGAAAGCTAATGAGAGGCCAGTGTACGTCGTTGTAGAGAAGAAAAACACGGATCAACGGACGCTGAATGGGCAGGTGTTTTAACAGCTTGGCGGGACATGACATTCTTGACTTTGTCGCAGCCTGCTGAGGGGAGGGGCGACTTGAAAGAGGGCCACAGGATGGGTAGGAAGCTTTTTCTTCGGTTGTATTTTGGCTATTGTCGATCTGGAAAAAAAACCACGTGGTTATTCAGAGAGGCAGGGGCAGGATAGAACTAGTGAGTTGGAAGGAAATTTTCTGGGAAGTCAGAGCGTGTGAGAGCAACCCGGCAATAGCGAACGGCTGTCACTTCCCTACGAATTTTTTTTCTTAAATTGTTAAGAAATTACACTTTCTCGAAATCTCCTGATTGGCTTCCCTAAAATTTTATTTACTCCAGTTATCACTTCGTCTACTTCGCTATCGGACGCCTGGGCGCTTTGGACGGAACGGAGACACAAAACTTAGTGTGCGCATGCGTGGTGGCTTGCTAGGCGTAATGCCTTTCGGACAAGGCGTAGGAACACAACGAAAAGGAGATCAAAATTTCGGAAAAACGAGAAAAAAATCAGGTTTTTCTTTGGAAATATTCAAAACTAAACTTTCGGAAGAAAAAAAATCATAAAATTTCTGAGAATAAGGTTGGATGGGAAGTAATTTTGAGGAAAAATGTAATAAAGCGATAGCCTCAATGCAGTTCAATTTAGTTTAATGGAAACATATCCGAATTTAAGTGATGGAAATTTTTGTATGGCTTTTAATCAGAAAAACCTAGGTTTGTCAATATTGCTACTAAAACATTGATTTTGGAAGCACTTCCATTTAGTACATTTAGGGGAAACGGCAACCGCTTCGGGGACTTTCCCGATGGGGCAAACACGAACCCCAGATTAGTGTGTGAGCTAGCCTGCTTAGGGGCACGGTATGTAGAGGTTTACAGTCGGCAACAGAAGAGACACAAATTCTCTGTCGTGTCACGGTTTCTGGAAAGAGACTCAGGACCCCTGGTACATATCACCTCGCTTATGTTATCATCAGTTTGTCGTCAGTTCGCATTTACAACTTAAACGATTAGGCCCTACGCCTGACTACCGAATTTACTTATTAACAGTCGCGGTCAATGTACCATGTCAGTTAGTGCCTGCCTTTGTCCGACTACTGCTAAAATAAGAGCTTTGGCCTCGTTTATCGTTTTATCGTTGCAGGTGCTTGTCAAGCTGCGATGGTGACTTAAATTTTTAGGACTTATCTGCCCGATCAAGATATATTCACAAACAGTTGACGCCACCGTTAATGTTCAATAAAATCGTTCGGTAAGGCGCTTTGCGCAGGTTGTATTAATCTGTTGACCGATATCATTTACCTGTATTTTTTATTTTTCCCCTTTGGATTCGGGAGACGGTCATCACGATCTGGTGAACGCATTGTATATTTCAGGCTGCTTTTCGGTGTTTTGAATTAAGCTAATCAAAATGTGCCGCTCTCAGCTATATTGAAATCGTATGTTACACGGTTTCTCATTGGCCAACGCCTTCTGTCGATTCCCTCCTCTCACGTCGACAACGTCGTCTCATTATTGGCGTTTGGTTATTGATATACCCCAACATGAACAGTCACTAAGTGTTTTTGAATTTACATATTTGTTGAAACAGCGTAGCAGTATTTATTGTCTTTGTAATTTCTTATTGCAGTCTGTGTTTTAACGATTCGTTGAATTGAGGCTCTCATGGGCAATCATTTGAAATTAACTTTCGGTAGCGGTTTTATACATGATGACGTCATCATTGACGTCATCAATTTTTGAACTCAATACACAACTCTTAGCACTATATTTTAATCGGATTAGTAGATCATGTAATCGACACTCGCCCCTTCTCAAGCCATCGTCAAATACCGATGCCATACGGTTGACCCCTGGTTTCATGGATTAAATCCGTGACCTGGTCGCGTCCAGGGACATCGGATGATCACTTCAGACAAATTAAGATGACCCTGACCCTGGATGCTCATCATCGTACCAGTGACAAGCTTCACAGTCCTTCGCACGTTATCATCCGTCAGTTGACCTCGTACGGACTGATGATCAACGCGGCGGAAATCCTTTAATCCTGCTTGCAGAATTTGTGGACAAAAATACAGCTATCAAGATTTGCAATTTAATGACGATGTAGATTTCTCAACCGATGTGGTCGGTTGAGTACGAAGGGAGTCGTTATGCTTCAAGCTGACATGCCTATAACGAACTGATCATGTCTGTGAAAACACGGTACGCAGCGTCTGGTCTAGAAATATAACAAATTTGCCAATATCAAGACATTACATAAAGGAAATTTTTTCCGTGATAATTTGCTGTTTCCAAACATTTTGAAAAAAAATAATAAGCAGTGGAAACTAAAAGTTATTCCCCACTACTCTCGAAATATGATTTGAAAATTACCCCTTCCAACCAACTTAGCCACCGCACTCAATTGAACCCTTAGCCCTTTCTCACCGCTGTACATATTCCCGCTATATTCTACCTGCCTCGTACTTTTGCCTTCTCATCAGGAACTCCTCGCAAACTGCTCCCCTAAGCCCGCTATTTTTCAAACTTTTTTCCCGAGCAAATGTGTGAAAATTTTCCAGCCCTTTGAATATAGAACATTGTCCGCCCGATTCCTCCCGGCTGATGCGAGACTATGAAATTATTCCCTGCCCGATCAACGAAAACCCCGCTTGCTAACACGCCAACGACACGGCAAAGTAAATGCGGTAGTCAGGCTTTGGGTCTAATTAAAGTTGTAAATGCGAAATTCAATGCTGACTATTTTCAAGATTTGAATAAGAAGCAATGTCGACGTGATCGTTTCAACATACACGGATGTTAGAATTGGCCCAGTGAGCCACTTTCCCACAGGCTTATAAATACCATGTAATGCAGAAAGCAAATGGTGCTTCACAACTGCCTCGAACACATGTATTTGTCAAGCATATTTTTGTCGAATAAATATATGTGTGTGTGGTGAGAGAGAGAGAGGTGGAGAGACTGACAGACAGAGATAGAGACAGATAGATATAGAGGGGTAGGGAAGGGGAACGAGTTGTTTGCAATATATTACAGCAGTATCTATATTACGTGCTCCCATGCATGTTCAGGAGTTTCTTTGTGTGCTTTGAGAGCATCCCTTTTAACCTGCCGCAAAGCATGAGGACAGTCAGTGTGTGTAATCGCTCGTCAGTTATGATATCTATCCGGATTATCTTGTCTTGATAATCTAGTCTCTCCAGGTGCCGCTTCCTGTTTGTCGAAATCGATGACATCCAAGTAAACAACATTAGTCATCCTCTAACTCCAGTAATCAGCTGCCAGATTTATTTTGTGTTAGCTTGAACCACAGTTTAGGCCGAATATGTTACATATAATATGGAAATTTAATTAAGAATCGCAGTCAGTGGAGTGTGCGAGTGCATCCAGCAAGTTCTGCACGCTCTACATTCAGTCGTATAGGATAACGCACGTTGATTACTCTGATTAACTATACTAGAGCCTATATCATCGCAGTGGTCGGGGGGACTTTGGTTGGCAGGGGCAATATCTGCCCTGCAAGCCTGTCGTTTTGTATCGCCGAGGATTCGTCACGTTGTGCTGCGGAGCCAACTCTGACGTCACTAGACGAAGACGGTAAGTTCTAAGTTGATTTGTGCACAAAGCTTGCACAGCGCACTACAGCTTGCTCGGGACATGAAGCTCAATATGATGTCATCGCTAACACATAGGCGACTTATAATTCTTTGGTCGTCATGCGCTGCTTAATTATTCTGGTACATGTCTTGTCAGTGAAAGTCAGGTTTGAATAATTTCTATTTCTGTCGCGCAAAATATACACCTTGAAGTTAGGAGGATCTATCAGAGTGCATGTGTTTTATAAAATTTACCTAAATTGCCGTCAACGCCTTTACCTAAAAAAAATAATTACTTTTAATACATGGGCACCAAAAACTAATCCACATACAGTACCCTTAAGAAGGCGATGTAGAACTTAATCACATAATCACAGATATTTTTATTTTTATTTCGTTTTCTAATTTCGACGCGCTTACCAACACTAATATGTAAAAAATGATATTAAAACAATTGACAGTCATTACTAATATTATCTTCATTATCGTCGTCATTATCATCGTCGTCGTCATCATTGTCATCGTCGTCATCGTCGCCATCTTTGTATAATAACATGTTTGAAAGTTGGTCCTGATGCTACTTTCATCAACACTGTATATTTCAGCCAAAAAGGGACAGCCACGACATTCCGCGAAAAGCTGGCATTCTTAGGGTGGTTTGTAGCAGAATGAACACTCTCTCGTATAAGGCCAAAAATTATAGGTTTGTTTCTGGTCATTGCCATGTGGTAAAAATGATGCGGCGACACGATATTTGTTTTCAATTTTTTTAAATTTTTGGTGGAATTTGATACATTTTCAACTTTTTTTTCCATAGGGGCAAATGAGAAACAGAAAAGAGTTGGCGCGCACACTTTGAAGTGATGCGCGCGCTGACCAGAAACAAATCAATTTTTTTGGCCTAAGCGGGCTTGCATATAAGGGGAAAAGACAGAGCAGGCTGGCCCTTTTTATGAATCCGTTGTCTTCGGAATGTTTTCCGATGGATAGGTCAAGTCATGTTGATTAGTGGTGCATGTGAAAAGGTCTTTTTCATAAAAAGATGGTTAGTGGGGAGTTTTCCCTGATTGGAGTTGGAAGAGCGTAACGCTAGTAGGATACACATTTTTAAAAAACGTCCCCTCCCACCCATCATGAGGTTTGCCCTCTCATCACATGCCATGGGTAGCGGGGGAGATTTCGAAATCCCCCGCTACCCCTCCCCCGACTTATCAAAATCACCTTCCTCATTTGAACACAAAGTTACTCTCTATCATCTCGTCTACCATACCGTCACCTCATGTTTCTTCCTCTTTAAGGCCAAAGTAAAGGTACGCGTCTGAGCGGCTGATAAAGACACACAAGAAAATTAACACAATGTAATTTGATTGCAGCAAATAAAAAATTATAACAAAATTTTTTAGTTCAGAAAGCTAAGCGGGTATGTTCTAAAATTTCCTATTCAAATACACTGTGCGTGTTTTTCATGAAAACCTTAAAAACCTGAGCGGGTTGGGACGCAAAACAAGGAATTTAATTTCTTCGGCCTAATCGGCAAATTCCTAAAAATAACCGAATTATGCCTCTAGCCTCCAATTTGCCATTTTTGTCAAATTGCCCGCCCCACCCCTGCGAGAAAGAGAATTTCACAGAATTTCCCCCACCGATAATGAGCAGAGAATTCTGCCCTTGAGGCAAAGCCTAGTAAACCTGACCGTGGACGGATGACGCCCTCATTAAAACCTCATCAATTTAACCCACTCACCCACACTGAAGTGCAGCAACGGAAATTGTGTGTCACAGCAAAGACAGATAACGCAACAGTAACTCGTTGAAGATACTTTCTACGCGACGAGTTGAATCGTTGCACAGTTGTCGCGATAGACTGCACTTGAACATTTTCAATGACAGGTGCTCAATTGTGTGTCACTTAATGGCCATCGAACAGCAAGCTTTAGAGTTGTAAATGTTGACACTTTAGCTGCCGAATAATTTGTATTGCCGAATTTCATGATGATATAAAACCAATGTATTTTGGCATTTGTTTCATAGAAATGATTTTTCTTCAGGCACCTTCCTTCTGAAATAATTTGCGCATTTTTAGCGGTGGGTTGAAGTATGCTGACCTCGTCGGTTTTCCTAATTGAGGGAATATGAGAGAGACGCAGAGAGACAGAGACAGAGAGACAGAGACAGAGAGACAGAGACAGAGAGACAGAGACAGAGAGATGTTTGCGGTCTCCATCGGCTTCAGGGCCTGAATTTTTATATATGAGCTGTATGAGCGTTGGACATGTTTTCCAATTTTCAATTCCCCTCCCCTCATCGGATGTAACAGCGGTATTGGATTGTCTGTAAAAGTTGTCGCGTCATTTGTGCATGGCATGAAAAATCACACTACGGTTATCGCCTGTCAATCGGCGATTTGTCGTGATACCTTATCCTCTCCAGGCACCTCTTCCTGTTTACCGTAAATAATAGACTCATCTCAGGCAAAGCATCAGTTAACCTCTATTATCCCCTGATGATTATCATCTCTGAGTTTCAGGGCTGGCAGAGAACTGTAGCCAAATATGTTACTTATAAGCTGAAAAAAAATATTCAGATAAGTACTTTACTGTGTACGTGGACACACTGTACTCGATGTGCGTGCTCCTTCAGCATGCCGTGTTCAACTTTGAATTGACAAAAATACGACTCGCCCGCACAGCGCTCGTGAACATGGCAGTGTTCAGAGTGCCTGTGGGTAGTAGGGAAATACCGGGATATTAATCTGCGAGCCTCGGCATGAGTCACCGAGCCCCAAATGGCTTCGTTGTCGTCTCTGACCTTAATCGGTAAGTTCAATCGATTTTTGCCCGATCGATGCCATTTGATCGAGTGTCCACCGCTCGCTCTTAGGATATGCCAGAGTTTGTGAGGGAACCTTCCCCTAATGTTGCTGCTATGTTGTATCTGTGACTCCACAAAACCTATTATGATGAATATTTCTGTCCTTCGCGCAAAAAAAAGAAACAAAAAACAAAAAAAAACCGCAATGTAAATGTACCCGGGACAGCAGACTCTGGTGTATACATGCTCCAAGTCTGTGGGCATATAAATATCAAAACATATAATAAATTGAAGAAATAATCATCAGACCGTCGCGCTAAGTGGTAGGCTGTTGTGTAGATCGTGGGGTGAACGCCTTGGCTTGGCCAGCCAGTAACTGCAGCCGATAAAGTCAGACGACCGCCGGAGCCAGTCTTACGCTGGTGTAGTTATTACGACCTCTCGGTGTCTGCTGTATCTCAGATATGTACGTCATGGACTTCAGACAGGGCCCCAGGACACCATACAAAAATCGATATTTGACAAACTATTTACATTTTTCTTCGCCAGGAGTTGTGCATGCAATTCAGGCATGCCAAATTGGGATGGGCGTATGGCTGTGTTGTATTTCCATAGTATCGTTCACCGATACACCAGGTTTTGCTTTGGAGTGTTTCATTTTTTAAAAATCTGGCTGCAGTTTAACCTTGGAACGATATATTTGTGTAATCTATTGTGTTTTAAGGAAGTCGAATCACAATTCCGTCTTCTAGTTTTCTCACTTCGTTCAGGGGGAGGGGCGATGGCGTCAAACGCTGTGAGTTGACTGCGCGTGCTTTGATTATCCACAGCCCCTAAGTACAATTACTAAGTGACAATAGTTAAGCGTGAGCGACAATCATCATCATCATCATCATCATCATCACCACCACTACCACCACCAAAACGATCACTATCACCTCATCATTGTCATTGCCATCACAAAGCCATCATGAACATCCTCGTCGTTATGATTGTTCTCTGCATTCATGCAACTTGTTTGTAGGATAGTGCTGTTTCCCATGTGTCCTGAGATCTTTGGATATTGCAGTTGGGTTCCGTTGCATTTTAAAGCGTTAACCATGGCAAAGGTTGCAACAGGTGCGAATTTCTCCATTCCTAGGAATCAGATTTCAATTTTTAAATGTCTGGATTTCTCCTGAACCGAATCAATAAATAAAATAAACCGACAAAACATTCAGATATAAAGCTGAAGGAAATTTGACGTGCCCTCAAAAAGTCAGATCAGAGTTAACAATAAAAAAAAACAAACCAAAAAACTAAATCAATTATTTATACCAGTGTTATCTCATACGAGCGAGTACATTGGAACAGATCTTATCGTAGTATTTTCTGTATCTCTGTACTGGCACAGCTATCTTCTTCCAAATGCATTAGAGTTGCACACAAATTGTTTAGTATAATCTGTGGAGTTTATTTGATGTAATATATCTCTCCAATCATGTTCCCAATACGGTTGGAACATTGAGGACTCATATAATCTTGCGGTGATTTGATGCTGACGGTAAATGATGCTACATCTTGGTCCTAAATCGCCGGCAGAAAATGTCAACACACCAACGAAAAAGCATTGCAGTTTACCACGTTAGAGCGCCCTCATAAAGGAACAGAAAATGAGCTAAACTGGCAGTAACGGTCACTCTCCCGAAAATATGGTCATCGGCCAGCTTCATTTATGCCAGCCTCTCTGCATCTCTCATTTTGTAATAATATCTCCTGAAAACCTAGATATAATTTGTGTATATTTACCTTTTTAATCCTGGGAGATTTCCTTTCTTGTTCAACGCTGACTGACGTGCGATCTCTTCACAAAATACACATTGCAATAATCGCCGTCCCCTTGTAATTAATAATACAGTCAGTCCATTACTCATCCATTACAACATGTAGAATTTGCTGAGGTGTACACACTTGATGAACATATTCACTGTGAATTTCTCGACGCAAAAGCAGAGCTGTCAGCCTTGTCGTACTTAGACAAACTTAACTTGTTGCTAGTCATCTCGGTTTGCACAGGATAGCTTGTATACATGCGAAGTCACTTTCTAAATGTCCATTCCGAGGGCAAGCATCAGCGATCGATTTTTCTGATAGCTATCACTTGATAAAATGGGCGGAGGTAGAAACCGTAGACATCAAACTATCTCATTTAGGCATTGATAATAAACCAGAGCTGTCCAATTACTAGACTCTGTAGGATTCCTTTGGCAAAATATACAAATATTAGTGAAGTATGTAGTCGTGGAAATAGATCGATCTATATGTCTTTTCTAGTGTTAATGAGGGGGACAGACTAGGAATACCAATTCCCTGAAGTACAAAAGCTACTGTTGCCAAGCCAATCAATTTTACACCATAAATTTGCAGTGTTCGTGTCGAGATCAGATTGATATCATAACACTAGAATGGATGAATGTAGCAACTGTTTCTGCAAAAAGCTGGAGTGTAAATCTTATACAGATCAGTTTTATCTGTGGCCGTTGTTTAGAGATGGCGGCGTTTTGTCCTCATCTAAACTTTGTTGCAGAGTCCAAGGTCGCTAAGCGACAGACGAAACAAATAATTTTATCGCTTTGATACTGAATCACATGATAAGCCAGGCACAAAGTAGTGTACATTGATCACAACATATCAAAAGTTGAGCTAGTCAGTCGTGTATGAAAAGAACACGAATTGCATATTGACTGTGCGTTAACCGATTTAAACTTAGGCCTAAGTGGCCTTTGCGGCGTCTACAAATTCTAATGTTACCACTGTCAAAGCACACCTGTATCTACTTAATCACACATTAAAGACTGTATTTATAGATATCACGAACACTTGAGTGGAAGACATATATCCAAAAAGTGAATAAATATACGAGTTAAATGTCCTATCAATATTAAATGCAATGAAGCTCAGTTTTTACATACTTTGTGTCTAAAATCATGTTAAAATACGGATGGTAATGGAGGACTTCTGTTAACTCGTGGTGATTTGACACTAACGGTAAAAATAATCCTTGGTCGCAAACACTAACGGAAAATATCAACACCAAAGAAAGGCACTGCAGTATGTTTAGTTAGAGCGCCCTCGTAAAGAGAGAGAAGATGCGCTTGACAGGCAGTGACGGCCACTCTCATCGAAACACGGTCATTGGCCAGCTTTACTGTATGTAAGCCTGCTTCTCTCTATGTCTCATATTGTAACGTTGTCTCCTGAAAACCTAGACACGACTTTTGACATGTTTACCTATCTACTGAATCAGACGCAATATTAAGTTCTTTGCTCGACGTTGTTGACGTGGTTCTCTCTACCAAGTACACACCGCAATGATCGCTGTACCAGTCTGGTATAATTAATAAGGCGTGTATTTGAACAATCAGTCTATTTATTCATCCATTACAACATGTAGCCTTCGCTGAGATGTACACACTTGATGAATTCATTCACTGTGCGTCGCTTGATATAAAGTTAGATCTATCAGGTTTGCTTTGGTTTGACCCATTGAACTTTTCCTAGCCATCTCAGCTTGCTGTTTGAAAGCTTTTCTAAAAGCAGTGTCACCTTCTTTCTAATCTGTATCGCATGAGAAAACTTTTGCGATCGATGTTTTTACTGATAGCGTTCACTTGATAAAAGTCTACACTCGCAGAAGGAGGCACCCATGGTCATAAACATCCAATAATCACTCATATGATCAATAGGCATTAATGATAAACAGAGTTCTCCAAATAGTTGGTAGGCCTTGTAGGATTCCTTTGGCAAACTATGCAAATATAAGAAAAGTAGACATTCTTCATAACTTAAAGAAAATAAATCCATCTGCTAGGCGCGCATATGTTTATTTAGGGTGGATGATTTAAGAAACTGCTTCTGTAAAAAAGCTACAGAGTAAATCTTAAAGATCAGTTTTATCTATGACCGTTGTTCTGGGGTGGCGGCTGTGTGTCCTCGAACCTTAATAAAGACCCCAAGGTCGCTAGGCGACGGACAAAAAACAAATACACTATAATCGCTTTGATGCTGAATCACTTGATATGCCAGGCACAGAGTGATGTACATTGATCACAGCTTATCAAAAGTTGAGCCAGTCAGTCGTTGATGAAAAGAACACGTAGTGCATATTGACAGTTCGTTAACCAGTTAGACCTAACTGGCTTTGGCGGGGGTATACAAATCCTGACGTCATCAGTGTCAACAGACACCTGCATCTACTTAAGGTAGAATGCAACGTTGGGACAGATATTCGGATTTGATGACTCATTTTAAAGCTCTTGGAGTAAGATTTTTTCATGTGGTTAGCGTTTAAAATTAAAAAACTTTGTTGTTACCATTGAGTTAAATAGGGATGGCAGCCATTTTGAATTTTAAATATCGGTAAATGTCTGGTAATTTGTTTCTCTAGTATTGGATTTTACTCGGTGACCATTGTTTTTTATTTGTTTTTCTGTAAGACAATGGTCTTTCACTTTTAAGGAGTATACTTCAAATAAAATATACAAATTGTAATAACCAAACACCGGAATGGAAGACATCGTGCAAGCAAAAAGTGAATAATTATATGAGTTTAATTTTTAAAACACAAATAGATGTCACGCTCAGCTTTGCGTCGTTACTTCAAGTTGCACAAAAGTTTCTCACAGAGTAAAGCAAATTTTATTGGTCAAAACAAATTTGTTATTTTTTACTTGAAAGTCACCCCTTTTTCCTGAAAATTTAATACCAACTCCTCTCACCTTTTCCTTTTAAATTTCTTTTATCGTTATTTATCACAAGCAGGCACTTCGGCATTTGTACAATTTCTTGACAATTTTGTGTCTTTATTTTGACGGCAATCGATTAGAAAAGACAAACAGTAGTACTACGAGTCACTGAGCCCACAATGCACCAGGTGTTGTGGCAGTCTGACTATAGTTAAAGGGCGAGTTCAATCGATTTTTGCTGGTTACTTTTTGATATCCACTGCTATCTTTCACGATACCAGAGTTAGTGGGAGGACCTCTCGTATTGCAGATACCATTGAATGTATCTTTGAGTCCATAAATATATTCTATCATTCTGTTGCGCTCACAAAATTGTGCATGTATCCGGGGAAAAGATATTCTGATGTATCTAAGGCCTCTCGTTAGTCGTCTGTCGCTCAGATTCGCATCCTTTGAAACGTCATGGACTTTTGAATATGAAGGGATTGGCCCATGCAAAATCGGTATTTGACAAATTAATTAATCAATTGTTTAGTAAAATGTGGTGTTAATTTGAGGGTATCATGTGTCAGAAATCGTGTCAACAATGCGATTGTTCATGGAGGACTCGAACTCGTGCAAACTCGTGGTGATTTGAAACTAACGGTAATTACGATTCTTGGTCCCAAACGCTAACAAAAATATCAAAACCAACGGAAACGCTTTGTGGTATGCTTAGTTAGAGCGCCCTCACAAAGGAAGGGGAGATGCGCTTGATAGACAGTCACGGCCACTCTCATGAAAACACGATCATGTGCCAGCATTATGCAAGCTAGCCTCTCTCCATGTCTCATATTGTAACGATATCTCTAGAAAAACCAGACATGACTTTGGACATGTTTTATACCTATCTACTGCTTGAAAAAATTCTTTGTTACTCACCACCTCGCAACAAAGCGCTAATTATCAATAATCGCTGCTGCAATATAGCAACTAATGCATGTATTTGAACAGCCAGACCATTATTCATCCATTACAACATATAGCCTTCGCTAAGGTGTACACACTTGATAAACATATTCACTGCGCATCGCTCGAAGCAAAAGTAGAGATTAGACTTGCTCCAAATATGTTGGCATACAAATATCAAACATAAATTGAACTTGAAGAAATAAACTTCAGCTGACTGCCGGGTTACTGGTAGGCTGTTGCCTAGATCGTTGGATGAACGTGATGCCAGCCAGTAATGGCTGCCGAGAAAAGCTAATTTTAAACGACTGGAGGCTAGTCTAAGTAGAGCTGTCGATGTTTTTTTAATTTGACAGAGTTAACTTTGGTCAGGTCATCTAAGCTTGCATCTGGTTGTGAAAAGCTGTGTCATATTTTAAAATTACAATTGACGGGGCAAAACTTTATCTATCGATTTTTCTGAAGGCGTTCAATTGATAAGACTCTGCAATCGACGAAGTAGGGAACCGTCGTTGTGGGCATCAGATAATCACTTAATAGACATTAATGATAAACCAGAGATCTTCAAATAGTTGCTGGGTCCTGTAGTTCTCATTTTACAAATTTTACGGATGTTGGTAAAGTAGATAGTTAAAGAAATGTGCCTTATCTACTATGCACATATGTTGTATTTAGGATATTTGATTTTTAGCGAGTCCTGCAGCAGAAAGGAAAAAACACAAAACAACTGGAGTATAAATCCTGAAGATCGGTTTAGGATGGCCGTACTCGAAAGCTCCCGGCTTTATGTCCTCATCTGAACTTTTTTGAAGACCCCAAAAGGGTCGCTAGGCGAAGGAAAAACAAACAGATACACTTATCTCATTGATGCTGTATCACTTGATATGCCAGGCACCGAGTGTTGTACAGTGATCACAATATACCAAAAATTAAGCTAGTCAGTTGACAGTTCGTTAGCCTCTTTAGCCTTAACCGGCTTTGATGGGGTCCACAATTCCGAGGTCATCAATGTCAACAGACACCTGCATCTGCTTCAGGTAGAATGCACCTCAGCGACAAATATCAGCATCAAAGTGAAGGCGGCCATTTTGAACCAAATATCGGTAAACGCTAGAATGGAGTTGATGAATTACAATTACCGTGCTCAGTCACGGTACCTCGGCTCCCTATCTATGAGTTGCATTGTTCGCACAATTCTATATTAATTGTGCATTTGCAGGTGAGATACTTGTGAAAGTCGAGCAAGAAAATGCCTTTTTTGACCTTGATTATTATGAATTGTAAATGCTACTTTGTCGTCTGTAAATTATGAATTCAAGTGACTATTTGATAGTTGAAATAAGGCTTACCTAATCGATCAATCATTTATTTTTAATAACTCATATTCTATGATTCTAAAATAGTTATTTTAGACAGTTTTGTACCAAGTGCACGTACATTATTTATGCAGAGACGATGCACTGACCATTCTGGCTCTTGCTTATCGCTTCCTCAAACCAACATGCACATACCTATTATCAGTGATATAATGTTAAAAGTCTCTTTTTGCTTACACTGTCCCGTTACGTAAAAGAGTAAAAATAATCACACCGTTGAAATTCATTAATTTTATTCAAAAGTAACATTTATTAACATTTATCGTCAAATCACGCTAGGCAACAAGTCCTTGCTGTTTTTTATCAGTCGTTGCTATGTCCCGTTGTTAAGGTAAACATACAGCCTCTGATATGCATGTCGTTTTGGATGAAATAACTTTGCCTGATTGCTCAGATATTTAATGTTTTTTTACACAATCGTACAACATCCTTTCGGTTAACTTGATTGGTGTTAGTTGCTATCATAAAATCACTCTCATAACGGCGCTGAATAGAAAATCATAAAACTTGAGAGAAACATGGTGGTGGTAAAATAGACACTATGGGCACCTAAAGGAGGATACCCATCTACTTGGTGCATATATGTTGATTTTAGGATAGGAATGGTGATTTCTACAACTCCTTAATGGAACAGCAAGGCGGGGTATAAATTTTAAAGGTCAGTTTGAAATCGGTCATGTTTCACAGGCGGTGTTTTTCAGTCTTTACCTAAACTTTATTGAAGAGCAAAGGGTCACTAGGTGACAGACAAAACAAAAAAACAAACTAATCTCTTTGATGCGGAATCGATTGATATGCCAGGCACAGGGGATGTAAATTAGGCAGAACTTATAAAAAGTTGAGTTATTTCTTCGTTGATGAAAAAGCACATATTGCATATCGACTGTAAATACGCTACTACTGTAGCCCTCATTTGCTTCGGCGGCGTCAACAAATTCTAACGTCGTCAGTATCACCAAATATTTGCATCTACTTAAGGTAGAATGCGCCCCGGGGACAGATAATCAGACTAAGATCAGGGTAATCACAGTAAGATTTTTTCATGTTGTTAGCGTTTTAAAATTAAAAAAACTTTGTTGTTACCATTGAGTTAAATAGGGATGGCAGCCATTTTGAATTTTAAAAATCGGTAAAAATCTGGAAATTTGTTTTTCTAGTATTGGATTTTACTCGGTGACCATTGATTTTTATTCTTTTTTCTGTAAGAGAATGTTTAAAAATTTATTTGGGAAAGTTTTAGCAAAAGGGAACGTCTTTCACTTTTTAGGAGTATACTTCAAATGAAAAACTGCATTTATGAATACCCAAATTGTTAACCAAACACTGGAATGGAAGACATCGTGCAAGCGAAAAGTGAATAATTATATGAGTTTAATGTTTTTAAAACATTAACAGCTATCACGCTCAGCTCTGCGTCGATTACCTCATTGAACAAAACTTTCTCACAGAATTCAATATTTCCAAAGTACAGCAAAATTCATCGATCAAAACAATTTTTTATTTGAAAGTCAACCCTTTTTTCCTGAAAATATAATACCAATTCCTCTCACCTTTTCTTTTTAACTTTCTTTTATCGTTATTTATCAACAGCGGGCACTTCGGCGTTTGTACAATTTCTTGACAATTTTGTGTCTTTATTTTAACGGCAATCGATTAGAAAAGACAAACAGTGCTATGGGTCTCAACATTAAAATTTGTCACTGAGCCAGCAAATTGGTGTTGTGGCAGTCTGACTATAATTAAAGGGCGAGTTCAATCGATTTTGCTGGTTACTTTTTGATCAAGTGTCCACCGCTATCTTTCACGATACCAGAGTTAGTGGGAGGACCTCTCGTATTGCAAATACCATTGAATTGTATCTTTGAGTCCATAAATATATTCTATCATTCTGTTGCGCTCACAAAATTGTGCATGTATCCGGGGAAAAGATATTCTGATGTATCTAAGGCCTCTCGTTAGTCGTCTGTAGCTCAGATTCGCATCCTTTGAAATATCATGGACTTTTGAACATGAAGGATTTGCCAACGCAAAATCAGTATTTAAAAAATTCACTAAACAATTGTTTAGTAAAACGTGTGGTGTTAATTTGAGGGTATCATGTGTCCAAAATCGTGTTAACAATACGATTGTTCATGGAGGACTCGAACTCGTGCAAACTTGTGGTTATTTGAAATTAATGGTAACTACGATTCTTGGTCCCAAAAGCTAAAAATATCAACACCAACGAAACGCTATGCAGTATGGTAAGTTAGAGCGCCCTCACAGAGGAAAGGCAGATGCGCTTGATAGACAGTCACGGCGACACTCATGAAAACACGATCCTCTGCCAGCTTTATGCAAGCCAGCCTCTCTCCATGTCTCATATTGTAACGATGTCTCCTGAAAAACCAGACATGACTTTGGGCCTATCTGCTGCCGGAAAAATTTCTTTGTAGCACGCGACATTTCAACAAAGCGCCAATTGCACTAATCGACGTCGCAATATAGCAACTAATGCATGTATTTGAACAGTCAGACTATTATTCATCCATTGCCGCGTTACTGCTGGGCTGTTGCCTTGATCGTTGGGTTAAAGTGATGCCAGCCAGTAACGGCTGCCGAGAGGAGCTAAGCTTTAAACAACTGGAGTCTAAGTAGAGCTGTCAGTATTGTTTTAATTTAACCGAATTAACTTTTTTCAGGTCATCCACGTTTGCATCTGGTAGTGAAAAAGCTGTATCGTATTTTAAATTACAATGCATGTGGCACTTTATCAATCTTTTTTTCTGACGGCGTTTAATTGATAAGACTCTGCAATCTGCGAAGGAGGGAACCGTCATTGTGGACATCAGATAATCACTTCATAGACATTAATGATAAACCAGAGCTGTTCAAATAGTTGCTTGGTCCTGTAGTCCTCATTTTACAAATTTCACAAATGTTGGTAAAGTAGAACGCTCTTCATAATTAAAGAAATGTGCCTTATATATGTTATATTTAGGATGGTTGATATTTTAGCAAGTCCCGCAGAAGCCTAGGGGAAAAAAAACCACAAAAAACAAAAAACTCTAGTGTAAATCCTAAATATCCAGAGCTGTCAACTTAATGTCCTCATCTGAACTTTGTTGAAGACCCCAAAGGGTCGCTAGGCGACGGTCAAACAAACATATACACTAATCTCATTGATGCTGTATCACTTGATCTGCAAGGCACAGAGTGATGTGCATTGATCACAATATACCAAAAGTTAAGCTAGCCAGTTGACAGTTCGTTTACCTGTTTAGCCTTAACTGGCTTTGGCGGGGTCTACTAATTCTGACGTCATCAGTGTCAACAGACACCTGCATCTGCTTCAGGTAGAATGCACCTCAGGGACAGATGTATGGACTCTCAAATTGTTAAAATTCTTTTCAGGTCTACCACTTATTGGGTCTCATTTTAAGGCTTTTGAAGTTAGAAAAAAATAATCGTGTTGAAAGCGAAAATTTTCTTTTTCCCATAGAGGCATCAAAGTGATGGCGGCCATTTTAAAATAAACTTGAAATATCGGTAAATGTTAGGTAATTTGTTTCTCTATAGCAATATTTCATTGTTAATTTGGTAGGAGAATGGTACAAAGTCTCATTGTAATAAGTCTGAGCAACACTTTAAGTTTTTACATTTGAGGCGTATAATAGCTTTCTCACAATAAAAGACAGCATTCATACATATCCAATTTGCTATCCAAAACACTGGGTAGAAGACATGGCACCGAAAAGTGAATCATAATACAATTTGAATGACCTGAAAAAAATTAGCTGCTATCAAACTCAGCTTTTCACTAATGACATGATTTGTTTTGCATAATTGAATATTTCTTATATTTTCGTTATTGTTTACACATTTGTAAAATCCACTTACAAATCAGTCATGGTTTAATCATTCTGTTGTGAAAGAAATATCTTAATATGATTTTCCTACCACAGCTACCGGAAAGAGGTAGATTTTAATAATTACCGAAAGATTTTTATTTCCTTAATTGGTGTTAATTACCATGCACTGTCACGTTACCTCGGCGCCCTAACTGTGAGTCGACTTCTCTTCATTGATTTGGCATTGGCATGTGAGAAAAAACCTTTATTGATCTTGATTATATGAATCGAAAGGGCTACTTTGTCGTTTGTAAATTATGAATTCAAGTAATTATTTGACAGTTGAAATAAAATAAAGCTTGCCTCATCGATCAACAAGTTTATTGTCAATAACGCAGAACATGTTAAAATTCATATTTTTTACTTTAAAACGATTATTTTAAGACAGTTTTGTATTTAAGCATAGACGATGCACTGACCATT